>NW_026948214.1:0-2500 GCF_963921235.1 Mobula hypostoma
ACCCCAATCCTTTCCTGTCCCAGCCAGTCTGACCCCTCGTCACTCACCCTCCCCCAGTCTAACCGACCCTCCTCCCCCCAATCTACTCCCTGATCCACTCTCACCACCCCAATCCTTTCCTGTCCCACCCAGTCTGACCCCTCGTCACTCACCCTCCCCCAGTCTAACCGACCCTCCTCCCCCCAATCTACTCCCTGATCCACTCTCAGCACCCCAATCCTTTCCTGTCCCACCCAGTCTGACCCCTCGTCACTCACCCTCCCCCAGTCTAACCGACCCTCCTCCCCCCAATCTACTCCCTGATCCACTCTCAGCACCCCAATCCTTTCCTGTCCCACCCAGTCTGACCCCTCGTCACTCACCCTCCCCCAGTCTAACCGACCCTCCTCCCCCCAATCTACTCCCTGATCCACTCTCACCACCCCAATCCTTTCCTGTCCCACCCAGTCTGACCCCTCGTCACTCACCCTCCCCCAGTCTAACCGACCCTCCTCCCCCCAATCTACTCCCTGATCCACTCTCACCACCCCAATCCTTTCCTGTCCCACCCAGTCTGACCCCTCGTCACTCACCCTCCCCCAGTCTAACCGACCCTCCTCCCCCCAATCTACTCCCTGATCCACTCTCACCACCCCAATCCTTTCCTGTCCCACCCAGTCTGACCCCTCGTCACTCACCCTCCCCCAGTCTAACCGACCCTCCTCCCCCCGATCTACTCCCTGATCCACTCTCACCACCCCAATCCTTTCCTGTCCCACCCAGTCTGACCCCTCGTCACTCACCCTCCCCCAGTCTAACCGACCCTCCTCCCCCCAATCTACTCCCTGATCCACTCTCACCACCCCAATCCTTTCCTGTCCCACCCAGTCTGACCCCTCGTCACTCACCCTCCCCCAGTCTAACCGACCCTCCTCCCCCCAATCTACTCCCTGATCCACTCTCAGCACCCCAATCCTTTCCTGTCCCACCCAGTCTGACCCCTCGTCACTCACCCTCCCCCAGTCTAACCGACCCTCCTCCCCCCAATCTACTCCCTGTTCCACTCTCAGCACCCCAATCCTTTCCTGTCCCACCCAGTCTGACCCCTCGTCACTCACCCTCCCCCAGTCTAACCGACCCTCCTCCCCCCAATCTACTCCCTGATCCACTCTCACCACCCCAATCCTTTCCTGTCCCACCCAGTCTGACCCCTCGTCACTCACCCTCCCCCAGTCTAACCGACCCTCCTCCCCCCAATCTACTCCCTGATCCACTCTCACCACCCCAATCCTTTCCTGTCCCACCCAGTCTGACCCCTCGTCACTCACCCTCCCCCAGTCTAACCGACCCTCCTCCCCCCAATCTACTCCCTGATCCACTCTCACCACCCCAATCCTTTCCTGTCCCACCCAGTCTGACCCCTCGTCACTCACCCTCCCCCAGTCTAACCGACCCTCCTCCCCCCAATCTACTCCCTGATCCACTCTCACCACCCCAATCCTTTCCTGTCCCACCCAGTCTGACCCCTCGTCACTCACCCTCCCCCAGTCTAACCGACCCTCCTCCCCCCAATCTACTCCCTGATCCACTCTCACCACCCCAATCCTTTCCTGTCCCACCCAGTCTGACCCCTCGTCACTCACCCTCCCCCAGTCTAACCGACCCTCCTCCCCCCAATCTACTCCCTGATCCACTCTCACCACCCCAATCCTTTCCTGTCCCACCCAGTCTGACCCCTCGTCACTCACCCTCCCCCAGTCTAACCGACCCTCCTCGCCCCAATCTACTCCCTGATCCACTCTCACCACCCCAATCCTTTCCTGTCCCACCCAGTCTGACCCCTCGTCACTCACCCTCCCCCAGTCTAACCGACCCTCCTCCCCCCAATCTACTCCCTGATCCACTCTCACCACCCCAATCCTTTCCTGTCCCACCCAGTCTGACCCCTCGTCACTCACCCTCCCCCAGTCTGACCGACCCTCCTCCCCCCAATCTACTCCCTGATCCACTCTCACCACCCCAATCCTTTCCTGTCCCACCCAGTCTGACCCCTCGTCACTCACCCTCCCCCAGTCTAACCGACCCTCCTCCCCCCAATCTACTCCCTGATCCACTCTCACCACCCCAATCCTTTCCTGTCCCACCCAGTCTGACCCCTCGTCACTCACCCTCCCCCAGTCTAACCGACCCTCCTCCCCCCAATCTACTCCCTGATCCACTCTCACCACCCCAATCCTTTCCTGTCCCACCCAGTCTGACCCCTCGTCACTCACCCTCCCCCAGTCTAACCGACCCTCCTCCCCCCAATCTACTCCCTGATCCACTCTCACCACCCCAATCCTTTCCTGTCCCACCCAGTCTGACCCCTCGTCACTCACCCTCCCCCAGTCTAACCGACCCTCCTCCCCCCAATCTACTCCCTGATCCACTCTCACCACCCTAATCCTTTCCTGTCCCACCCAGTCTGACCCCTCGTCACTCACCCTCCCCCAGTCTAACGGACCCTCCTCCCCCCAATCTA
>NW_026948214.1:7500-111917 GCF_963921235.1 Mobula hypostoma
TGTGCCGGCTTTATGTGTGTGAATTAAAATCTGTTTTTAAGGAACGCTTTTGCCTCGGAGGGGTTGCTTTAAAGATTTACGCACGTACATCGGGGCACACAGCGAAATGCACCGTTTGCTGACGATGGGCCTTGGGGCAGCCTGCAGGAGTGGCCACACACTCCAGGGCCAACGTGGCAGAACAACGCAGAACACACCGACAGCAGCAAAACAGGCCCCTTTCCTCCCACCCGCTCTCAGACAGACAGGCCCCCGACCCGGGCTAGGCCTCCTCCGGGCCTCCGACTGGAGATAGACCTCCTCTGGGCCTCCGACCGGGAATAGGCCTCCTCCGGGCCTCCGACTGGAGATAGACCTCCTCTGGGCCTCCGACCGGGAATAGGCCTCCTCCGGGCCTCCGACTGGAGGTAGACCTCCTCTGGGCCTCCGACCGGGAATAGGCCTCCTCCGGGCCTCCGACCGGGAATAGGCCTCCTCCGGGCCTCCGACTGGAGATAGACCTCCTCTGGGCCTCCGACCGGGAATAGGCCTCCTCCGGGCCTCCGACCCAGGCTAGGCCTCCTCCGGGCCTCCGACTGGAGATAGGCCTCTTCCGGGCCTCCGACCCGGGCTAGGCTGCTTTCCGCTTCCAACCCAGAATAGGCCGCCTCCGATCCGGGATAGGCCTCCTCAGGGCCTCTGACCCGGCCTAGGCTGCCTCCAGCCTGGGATAGGCCTCCTCTGACCCAGGCAAAACTGCTTCCGCACCTCCGGCCCAGGCTTGGCAGCTTCCTGCCTGGAATAGACCGCCTCCTGCCTGGAATAGACCGCCTCCGACCTGGGATAGTCTGCTCCGGGCCTCCGACCTGGGATAGTCTGCTCCGGGCCTCCGACCTGGGATAGTCTGCCTCCAGGCCCCTGACCCAGGATAGGCCACCTTTGGGCCTTCAGTTGTAAACACAAGAGATACAATAGATGCTGGAAATCCAGGGCAATGCTCCCCACCGTCCATCCCTCTCTACCTCCTGGAGGAACTCATCTGGGCAGAGGAATAATGAAGGGTCTCGGCCCAAAACATCGACCGTTTATTCCTCTCCTGCTGAGTTCCTGCAGCATTTTGTGTGTGTGTGTGTGTGTGAGTTCCTGGCCAGCCAGTCTTCGGCCCTGATCTCCCAGGCAACGGGCCTCCTGCCTCCTGACAAGCTGACCCAGGGACGTCGACCTTCATCTTCCCCCTCTGGATTTCGCCGCCCCGGGACTCATCGATCAAGACGTGTCTGATCCTGAACGGGTGCAGAGGGGAGGAGGGGGGGATCTGTCCAATGGCTGGGAGTCAGGGTTACTGTCCAGCGCTGTCCGGGGCACCCAGTGATTCAGTCGGCTCCTGGAACCCGGCCTCTGGTTTAGAGAGGGATCGATATCACAGAGTTTGACAGGCGAGGTCTCCGAGACTGCCGGCACCAGTACTGGGGCCAGTAACCAGGTTCAAGTCCAACTACTCTCTCGGTTAAGTTTGAATGCTGTTAGTAGTCTGACATTTCACCGAATGCTTTGACGTTTCGAACTACGAGTGAGAAATAAAGCTTATCTTTTCACTTTTTCTTTAAGGAATAGGTAGGTAGATAAGGTGATAAGGAAAGCTTTTGGGATATTGGCCGTCATAAACCAGTGTATTGAGTACAGGAGATGGGATGTTACGGTGAGGTTGTATAAGACGTTGGTGAGGGCTAATTTGGATTATTCTGTGCAGTTTTGGTCACCTACCTGCAGGAAAGATGTAACCAAAGTTCAAAGAGTACAGAGAAAATTTACAAGGATGTTGCCAGGTCTGGAGGAGCTGAGTTATAGAGAAAGATTGAATAGGTGAGGACTTTATTCCTGGGAAGGTAGAAGATTGATAGAGGTATACAAAATTATGAGTGGTATCGATAGGGTAAATGCAAGCAGGGTTTTCCCTCTGAGGTTGGGTGGGACCACAACCAGAGGTCGTGGGTTAAGGGTGAAAGGTGAAAAGTTTAAGGGGAAACTTCTTCACCCAGAGTGTCATGAGAGTGTGGAATGAGCTGCCAGACTCCCCCACTATAGGAAACATCCTCTCCACATCCACTCTATCTGTGTCCTCTGGTCCTAGACTCCCCCACTATACGAAACATCCTCTCCACATCCACTCTATCTGTGCCCTCTGCTCCTAGACTCCCCCACTATAGGAAACATCCTCTCCACATCCTCTCTATCTGTGCCCTCTGGTCCTAGACTCCCCCACTATAGGAAGCATCCTCTCCACATCCACTCTATCTGTGCCCTCTGGTCCTAGACTCCCCCACTATAGGAAACATCCTCTCCACATCCTCTCTATCTGTGCCCTCTGGTCCTAGACTCCCCCACTATAGGAAGCATCCTCTCCCACATCCTCTCTATCTGTGCCCTCTGGTCCTAGACTCCCCCACTATAGGAAACATCCTCTCCACATCCACTCTATCTGTGCCCTCTGGTCCTAGACTCCCCCCACTACAGGAAACATCCTCTCCACATCCTCTCTATCTGTGCCCTCTGGTCCTAGACTCCCCCACTATAGGAAGCATCCTCTCCACATCCACTCTATCTGTGCCCTCTGGTCCTAGACTCCCCCACTATAGGAAACATCCTCTCCACATCCTCTCTATCTGTGCCCTCTGGTCCTAGACTCCCCCACTATAGGAAGCATCCTCTCCACATCCACTCTATCTGTGCCCTCTGGTCCTAGACTCCCCCACTATAGGAAACATCCTCTCCACATCCTCTCTATCTGTGCCCTCTGGTCCTAGACTCCCCCACTATAGGAAGCATCCTCTCCTACATCCTCTCTATCTGTGCCCTCTGGTCCTAGACTCCCCCACTATAGGAAGCATCCTCTCCCACATCCTCTCTATCTGTGCCCTCTGGTCCTAGACTCCCCCACTATAGGAAGCATCCTCTCCTACATCCTCTCTATCTGTGCCCTCTGGTCCTAGACTCCCCCACTATAGGAAACATCCTCTCCACATCCACTCTATCTGTGCCCTCTGGTCCTAGACTCCCCCCACTACAGGAAACATCCTCTCCACATCCTCTCTATCTGTGCCCTCTGGTCCTAGACTCCCCCACTATAGGAAACATCCTCTCCACATCCACTCTATCTGTGTCCTCTGGTCCTAGACTCCCCCACTATAGGAAACATCAGTCTATTAAATTTTGTGACCCCACTCACAGTAGCCACTTTATCAGGTGCACCTGCTCTTTAATGCAAATATCTATCAGCCAATCATGTGGCAGCAACTCAATACATAAGAGCATGCAGACATGGTCAAGAGGTTCAGTTGCTGTTCAGACCAAACATCAAAATGGGGAAAAAATGTGATCTAAGTGAGTTTGACCATGGAACGATTGTTGGTGCCAGATGGGGTGGTTTGAGTATCAGAAACCGCTGATCTCCTGGGATTTTCACACACAACAGTCTCTAAACCAGGGGGTTCTCAACCTTTTATAAGCCTTGGGCCAATTACATTAACCAAGGGAGCCTTGGACCACAGGTTGGGAACCCCCATTCTAGAGTTTACAGAGAATGGTGTGAAAAACTTTAGAGAAAAAAACAGTCAGTTCTGTGGGGGAAAATGCCTTGTTAATGAGAGAGGTCAGAGGAGAATGGCCTGACTGGAACTCAAATAACCACACGTTACAACAGTGGTGTGCAGAAGAGCTTTACTGAACGCGTCGAACCTCGAAGTGGGCGGGCGACAGCAGCAGAAGATCATGAACGTACACTCAGTGGCCACTTTATTAGATACAGGGGGGTACCATCTCAAATGTTTTAATTGTACCTACCTCTGCCAACTCCTCTGGCAACACCTACCGCAATGCGTGGGATTAAAGTGACCCATGGCTCCACTTGAAATCTTCCCATATCACCTTCGGGCAGCATGCCTTCGCCCCTGGCCCAGCCAATCTGAGAAATCTCGTTTGCGTGGATGCTGCGTGATGTGTTGCCTGGTTCCAAATCTGAACCGCAAATTATTCAGACAGTACACGGTATGCAATTAAACGATCGAACTTTATAAATCTGAATCTGACTGTAGGGTTAGTGAAGAAAATAAGAAGGGGCCCGTTTTAAGAAACAGTCCAGTGTGCACGTTGGAGCTCGCAGACTCGACCCTTCGTCCCCATTCACCTCTGCTGGGTGTCCCTGACCCTCGCACCCTCGCTCCTAGTCCAGTCCGTCCGCTGGTCCACCAACTCTCTCCACTGGCGTCTTCTCTCTTCGTCTCTCCCCGACAAAACACTGTGCCATCCCTGCTCCCAGACCCACAAGAAAGAACAACATGCCTCTCATTGGCCAGAGCACATTCCAAAGTCCCCGTTATCTGGTGAGACCACACCGGGAGTACTGTGTGCAGTTTTGGTCTCCAAATTTGAGGAAGGACATTCTTGCTACTGAAGGAGTGCAGCGTAGGTTCACGAGGTTAATTCCCGGGATGGCGGGACTGTCATACGTTGAAAGATTGGAGCGACTGGGCTTGTATACTCTGGAATTTAGAAGGATGAGAGGGGATCTGATTGAAACATATAAGATTATTAAGGGATTGGACACGCTGGAGGCAGGAAACATTTTCCCACTGATGGGTGAGTCCAGAACCAGAGGCCACAGTTTAAGAATAAGGGGGAGGCCATTTAGAACGGAGTTGAGGAAAAACTTTTTCACCCAGAGAGTGGTGGATATATGGAATGCTCTGCCCCAGAAGGCTGTGGGGGCCAAGTCTCTGGATGCTTTCAAGAAAGAGATGGATAGAGCTCTTAAAGATAGTGGAATCAAAGGTTATGGGGATAAGGCAGGAACTGGATACTGATTGTGGATGATCAGCCATGATCACAGTGAATGGCGGTGCTGGTTCAAGGGGCCAAATGGCCTACTCCTGCACCTCTTGTCTGTTGTCCATCTTTCGTCATAACCCAAACATTGCTGCTACAGAGAAACCATTACATTATCAGTGGAACATTACAGATGCCATTACATTAGCAGTGAAACCTTTCAGCGGATTTGCTGTCTGGGTTCACCCCCGTAGCCTTTGTCTCTCCCCGAGGCTGCCCACGGGGCAGTGGGGCTATTTACCCACAGCTGGGGGATCTGGTTCACCAGCACCAGGGCGTGTCCGCACACCGGTGGGCCTGCGTGCTACGTGGGCTGGGGCCAGACCTCCTCCCCGTCCCCTGTCGTTCACCCCAAGTCCGAGAGGAGTTCGGTTTCCGTGTGTCGCCGGCAAGGAGGCACGGCACGAAGTTTGCTGTTGGAGAGGCTGGGTACTGGCAGAGAGAGACCTACACGTTCAGCTCTCCTGTTTGTGAGACTGCCAGGCAGCGGTGGGAACGGAAAGTGAGAGCGACAAGCACTACCACACAAGAACCATTAGACACACAATACAGCCATAACAGAATATTAGCCATCATGGGGGGGGGGGGGGGTTGTCTGTGGTGACCAATGGTAACAGGAAACCTGCGTGGAGAGTTTTTGAAGAGGTAAGGCCGTTGCTCTGGGGCAGTTCCACTCTCTCGACGTCAGAAGTCCGGGTCCGGTGGTACAAACTGGGGTATCTCCAGGTTGTAGTGGACGACCATGACATCCTCTGGGCCGTGTCTTGCCCTCTGCTGTCTACGGACCGTTGCAGAACCTCCTCCCTGTTCCCACATTGTTCTCACTCCAGATCTCATCCGCTCAGTCCGTTGGAGCTGGGACAGGCAGGTCCCTGTCTCACCGGGGTACGAGTCCACCGGCTAACTCATATGACCATAACACAATCAGTGACAGACCACACCGATCTCGGCATTCAACCATTGTGGAAAAGACAACAAATATGTGGAAATGCAAAAATCAGAATCGGGTTCGTTATCACCGGCATGTGACATGAAGTATATTTTTTAAAAAATGTGAGGTAGTGTCCAAGGGTTCAATGTCTGTTCAGAAATCGGATGGCAGAGGGGAAGAAGCTGTTCCTGAATCGCTGAGAGTGTGTCTTCAGGCTCCTGTACCTCCTCCCTGATGGCGGAGGGGAAGAAGCTGTTCCTGAATCACTGAGTGTGTGTCTTCAGGCTCCTGTACCTCCTCCCTGATGGCGGAGGGGAAGAAGCTGTTCCTGAATCGTTGAGAGTGTGTCTTCAGGCTCCTGTACCTCCTCCCTGATGGCAGAGGGGAAGAAGCTGTTCCTGAATCACTGAGTGTGTGTCTTCAGGCTCCTGTACCTCCTCCCTGATGGCGGAGGGGAAGAAGCTGTTCCTGAATCGTTGAGAGTGTGTCTTCAGGCTCCTGTACCTCCTCCCTGATGGCAGAGGGGAAGAAGCTGTTCCTGAATCGCTGAGAGTGTGTCTTCAGGCTCCTGTACCTCCTCCCTGATGGCGGAGGGGAAGAAGCTGTTCCTGAATCACTGAGTGTGTGTCTTCAGGCTCCTGTACCTCCTACCTGATGGCGGAGGGGAAGAAGCTGTTCCTGAATCGTTGAGAGTGTGTCTTCAGGCTCCTGTACCTCCTCCCTGATGGCAGAGGGGAAGAAGCTGTTCCTGAATCACTGAGTGTGTGTCTTCAGGCTCCTGTACCTCCTCCCTGATGGGGGAGGGGAAGAAGCTGTTCCTGAATCGTTGAGAGTGTGTCTTCAGGCTCCTGTACCTCCTCCCTGATGGCAGAGGGGAAGAAGCTGTTCCTGAATCGTTGAGAGTGTGTCTTCAGGCTCCTGTACCTCCTCCCTGATGGTAACAGTGAGAAAAGGGCATGCCCTGGGTGCTGGATACTGCCTTTCTGAGACACCACTCCCTGAAGATGTCCTGGGAACTTTGTAGGCTAGTACCCAAGATGGAGCTGACTAGATTTACAGCCTTCTGCAGCTTCTCTCAGTCCTGTGCAGTAGCCCCCCCATACCAGACAGTGATGCAGCCTGTCAGAATGCTCTCCACGGTACATTTGTAGAATTTTTTGAGTGTATTTGTTGACATGCCAAATCTGTAGTATCGTCCATTCTTTATAACTGCATCGATATGTTGGGACCAGGTTAGATCCTCAGAGATCCTGACACCCACTCACAAACTGCTCACTCTCTCCACTTCTGATCCCTCTATGAGAAATAATAATAATCAAAAATAAGTAATAAATATTGAGAGCGTGAGATGAAGAATCCTCGAAAATGAGTCCACAAGTTATGGGAACATTTCAGTGAAGGGGCGAGTGAAGTTATCGCCTCTGGTTCAAGACCCTGTTGGTTGAGGGGGTAATAACTATCCCTGAACCTGCTGGTGTGGGTCCTGAGGCTCCTGTACCTCCTTCCTGATGGTTGAGGGGGTAATAACTGTCCCTTAACCTGGTGGTGTGGGTCCTGAGGCTCCTGTACCTCCTTCCTGATGGTTGAGGGGGTAATAACTGTTCCTGAACCTGGTGGTGTGGGTCCTGAGGCTCCTGTACCTCTTTCCTGACGGTTGAGGGGTAATAACTGTCCCTGAACCTGGTGGTGTGGGTCCTGAGGCTCCTGTACCTCCTTCCTGACGCTGGAGGGGGTAATAACTGTCCCTGAACCTGGTGGTGTGGGTTCTGAGGCTCCTATGCCTCCTTCCTGACGGTTGAGGGGTAATAACTGTTCCTGACCCTGGTGGTGTGGGTCCCGAGGCTCCTGTACCTCCTTCCTGATGGTTGAGGGGTAATAACTGTTCCTGAACCTGGTGGTGTGGGTCCTGAGGCTCCTGTACCTCCTTCCTGACGGTTGAGGGGTAATAACTGTTCCTGAACCTGGTGGTGTGGGTCCTGAGGCTCCTGTACCTCCTTCCTGACGGTTGAGGGGTAATAACAGTTCCTGAACCTGGTGGTGTGGGACCTGAGGCTGCTGTACCTTCTTCCTGATGGCAGGAGCGAAAAGAAAGTGTACGTTGAGGTGTGGGGGTCCCTGACGATGGATGCTGCTTTCCTATAGTCATAGTCATACTTTATTGATCCCGGGGGAAATGGCGTTAAATGTAGATTTTCTCGGTCGTTGGGAAGTGAAGTGAAGTCAAGTCAAATTTATTTATAAGTCACATTTAAAAACAACCCATGTTGACCAAAGTGCTGTACAAACCATAACAGGTAGCTAAAATCACAAATACAAGAAACACAGATAGAAACAACAAGGCACACGGCTTATAGGCACAAAATAAACAACACATGAGCCTTGGCACAAGCAAAAAATCAGCCACATCAGGTCGATTCAAACGCTAGTGAATAGAAACATAGAAACATAGAAAATAGGTGCAGGAGTAGGCCATTCGGCCCTTCGAGCCTGCACCGCCATTTATTATGATCATGGCTGATCATCCAACTCAGAACCCAGCCTTCCCTCCATACCCCCTGATCCCCGTAGCCACAAGGGCCATATCTAACTCCCTCTTAAATATAGCCAATGAACTGGCCTCAACTGTTTCCTGTGGCAGAGAATTCCACAGATTCACCACTCTCTGTGTGAAGAAGTTTTTCCTCATCTCGGTCCTAAAAGGCTTCCCCTTTATCCTCAAACTGTGACCCCTCGTTCTGGACTTCCCCAACATCGGGAACAATCTTCCTGCATCTAGCCTGTCCAATCCCTTTAGGATCTTATATGTTTCAATCAGATCCCCCCTCAGTCTTCTAAATTCCAACGAGTACAAGCCCAGTTCATCCAGTCTTTCTTCATATGAAAGTCCTGCCATCCCAGGAATCAATCTGGTGAACCTTCTTTGTACTCCCTCTATGGCAAGGATGTCTTTCCTCAGATTAGGGGACCAAAACTGCGCACAATAAAGGTAAGTTTTGAGCCTGGACTTAAAAGAGTCAGTGGAGGGGGCAGATCTGATCGGGCTCTACACAGGATGGACCGGGCCATATCCATTACTTTTTGTAAGATTTTCCATTCAAGGGCATTGATGTTTCCATCCCAGCTGTGCTGCAGCCAGTCAGTACACGCCTGTAGAAGTTTGTCAGAGTTCAGATGTTATGCCCAAGCTCCGCAAACTCCTGAGGAAGTACAGGCACTGCCCTGCTGTCTTGGTGGCCCAGGACAGATCATGTGGGATGATAACAGCCAGGGATTTAAAGTTGCTGACACACTCTACATCTGTTCCTCCGATGAAGACTTCTGGTCTCCTCCTCCTCCTGAAGTCAGTAATCAGCTCCTTGGCCTTGCTGATATTGAGTGTGGCGAATCACACCCCTCTAGATTTTTCCGAGATGATGATTCATCTCCAGCTTTGATTCGGCCTTTATTTCTTTGTAGCTGCTCTGAACTCCTGCAAAAAAATGAATCTCTTCAGATGGTGACGTGCACGTACTTCCACAATGAAGTTACTTTGAACTTTGAAGACACCCCGGGCGGTCCCGACCTGAACTCTCACACAGTGAAGATAAACTGCTGGAGGGACTCAGCAGGTCAGGCAGCAGATCACAACCCCGAACGTCAGTCTCCCCCCACACCCCACCTCTCCTCTCCCACAGAAAGTTACCTGTCCCACTGAGCTCCTGAATCATAAACACAAAATACTCTGCAGATGCCGGGGTCAAAGCAACACTCACAACACGCTGGAGAAACTCAGCAAGTTGGGCAGCATCCGTGGAAAAGATCGGTCGATGTTTCGGGCCAGAACCCTTCGTCAGGACTGTAGAGGGAAGGGGCAGAGGCCCTATAAAGAAGATGGGGGGAGGGTGGGAAGGAGAAGGCTGGTAGGTTCCAGGTGAGAAACCAGTAAGTGGAAAGATAAAGGGGTGGGGAAGGGGAGGCAGGGAGGTGATAGGCAGGAAAGGTGAAGGAGGAATAGGGGAAAACACAATGGGTAGTAGAAGGAGGCGGAACCATGAGGGAGGTGATAGGCAGCTGGGGGAGGGGGTAGAGTGAAATAGGGATAGGGGAAGGGAGGGGGAGGGAATTACCAGAAGTTGGAGAATTCTATGTTCATACCAAGGGGCTGGAGACTACCTAGACGGTATATGAGGTGTTGCTCCTCCAACCTGAGTTTAGCCTCATCATGGCAGTAGAGGAGGCCATGTATGGACATATCCGAATGGGAGTGGGAAGCAGAGTTGAAGTGGGTGGCTACTGGGAGATCCTGTCTGTTGTGGCGGACGGAGCGGAGGTGCTCGACGAAGCGGTCCCCCAATCTGCGTCGGGTCTCACCGATGTAGAGGAGGCCGCACCGGGAGCACCGGATGCAATAGATGACCCCAACAGACTCACAAGTGAAGTGTTGCCTCACCTGGAAGGACTGTTTGGGGCCCTGAATGGTGGCAAGAGAGGAGGTGTAGGGACAGGTGTAGCACTTACGCTTACAGGGATAAGTGCCGGGTGGGAGATCCGTGGGGAGGGACGTGTGGACCAGGGAGTCGCGGAGGGACCGATCCCTGCGGAAAGCGGAGAGGGGTGGAGAGGGAAAGATGTGCTTAGTGGTGGGGTCCTGTTGAAGGTGGCGGAAGTTGCGGAGGATAATGTGCTGGATCCGGAGGCTGGTGGGGTGGTAGGTGAGGACAAGGGGAGCTCTGTCCCTGTTGTGGTGGTGGGAGGATGGGGTGAGGGCCGAAGTGTGGGAAATGGAGGAGATGCGGGTGAGGACATCAGCTATCGAACTGAAAGAAGATGAAAATCTCTTACTATCTCTTCTTTCAGTTAGTCCTGACGAAGGGTCTCGGCCCGAAACGTCTTCCTAGGGATGCTGCCTGGCCTGCTGTGTTCACCAGCAACTTTTAGGTGTGTTGGTTGAAAGAGGATGCTGGATGGATGGGTGGGATCGTTGATAATGCTAGGGGCCCTGCACCTGATTAATGTCCCCGGTGGATGGTAGGGAGACCCCTGTGATCGCCTCAGCCCATCTCACAGCCCTTTGTGGGGGTTTCCGGTCGGACGTTCGGCTGCCCCCACAGCAGATGGAGGTGTAGCTGGTCAGGGGAGACGCCAGATTCCAGTTTTACACCCTGGTTCGGAGAACATACAACATAGAATAGTACAGCACAGTACAGGCCCTTCGGCCGAACCCTGCCTCCCATATAACCCCTCACCTTAAATTCCTCCATATACCTGTCTAGTAGTCTCTTAAATTTCACTAGTGTATCTGCCTCCACCACTGACTCAGGCAGTGCATTCCACGCACCAACCACTCTCTGAGTAAAAAACCTTCCTCTAATATCCCCCTCGAACTTCCCACCCCTTACCTTAAAGACATGTCCTCTTGTATTGAGCAGTGGTGCCCTGGGGAAGAGGCGCTGGCTATCCATTCTATCTATTCCTCTTATTATCTTGTACACCTCTATCATGTCTCCTCTCATCCTCCTTCTCTCCAAAGAGTAAAGCCCTAGCTCCCTTAATCTCTGATCATAATGCATACTCTCTAAACCAGGCAGCATCCTGGTAAATCTCCTCTGTACCCTTTCCAATGCTTCCACATCACGAGAAGCGTCGTTTCGTTTCTATATGATTATATACATTATATATACTGTACACGCGTGTAGTTAAATGACAGTAAGCTTGAGAACGTCGTGTAGTGCAGGGCCTGTCTGTGCGTCGTTGTGCCCATCAGTCAGATAGACCAAAGTCGTTTTTCTGCTGCCGCCACGTTCAGTTTCTCCCCCAAACTCCGAGCCGACCGTCTCGCCCAGCAGACAGCGTCATTCCCCCAGACCTGCTCAATGCGCGCTGTGTGTGTTCGGGTAGCCAGGGGCACCCGTCGGTCAGCAGCACTCTCACATGATCACCCATGACTTACTCCTCTCCAGAAGACAAATCCACCCAGCTCGCCGGCCATCTCCGGTTGGTGTCCCAGCCATCGTTCGGTCGGCCGCTGCCCGTCCCCGCGCCCCGCGTCTCCCAGGTACCCGGCTGCCCTCCGACACCCCCACCCGCCGCCTGCGCCATGGGCAGCGGCGGCTCCTCGCCGAACTGGGCATACTGCTGCTGCTGCTGCTGTTCTGGGGCGGATGAACCCGAGGAGAAGACCCCGATCGTCAGGTAATCTGCTCACCGGTGGGTCTGGACACGGGTTCAGGGCTCGGGGCTGCGGGGGTCCGAGTCTTCCTCGCCCCGAGTCCTGTCGTTCAGCTGGGAGCAGGAGATGGTGAGGGAGAGAAGGGGATTTGGGACGGGCTGCCTGGGGAGGGGTTTGGGTGAGCTGCTGGGATCCAGGGGCTGGGGAATAGGTTTGACCCGCTCCCGTGTGCCGGTGGCGTGCTGGGAAGTAACTGGCCGTAGCAAGTTACCCCTGGTGTGGGCGAGAGGCAACTGAGGGGCAGGTTAGCGGGGACAGAGACAAGGTGGCGTGGAGATTCGCTTCTGCGGCTGCCACCGTTCTCGGTGGAGCAGTCAGGGGAGGCTGCGGTCTCTATAAGTCACAAGTCTCTGCTCACACCGTGAGACCATTCAGCCCATCGATTCTGCTCCACCATTCCATCATGGCTGATTTACTATCCCTCTCAACCCCATTCTCCTGACTTCTCTCCCTAACCTTTGACGCCCTGACTAATCAAGAACCTATCAACCTCCGCTTTAAATACACCCGATGACTTGGCCTCCACAGACATCTGTGACAATGAATTCCACAGATTCACCAACCACTGGCTCAATAAATTCTTCCTCAGCTCTGTTGTAACGGGGCATTCCTCTATTCTGAGGCTGTGTCCTCTGGTCCGAGACTCCCCCACTATAGGAAACATCCTCTCCACATCCACTCTATCTGTGTCCTCTGGTCCTAGACTCTCCCACTACAGGAAACATTCTCTCCACTTCCACTCTATCTGTGTCCTCTGGTCCTAGACTCCCCCACTATAGGAAACATCCTCTCCACATCCACTCTATCTGTGTCCTCTGGTCCTAGACTCCCCCACTATAGGAAACATCCTCTCCACATCCACTCTATCTGTGTCCTCTGGTCCTAGACTCTCCCACTACAGGAAACATTCTCTCCACTTCCACTCTATCTGTGTCCTCTGGTCCTAGACTCCCCCACTATAGGAAACATCCTCTCCACATCCACTCTATCTGTGTCCTCTGATCCCAGACTCTCCCACTACAGGAAACATCCTCTCCACTTCCACTCTATCTGTGTCCTCTGGTCCTAGACTCCCCCACTGTAGGAAACATCCTCTCCACATCCACTCAATCTGTGTCCCCTGGTCCTAGACTCCCCCACTACAGGAAACATCCTCTCCACATCCACTCTATCTGTGCCCTCTGGTCCTAGACTCCCCCACTACAGGAAACATCCTCTCCACATCCACTCTATCTGTGCCCTCTGGTCCTAGACTCCCCCACTATAGGAAACATCCTCTCCACATCCACTCTATCTGTGTCCTCTGGTCCTAGACTCCCCCCACTATAGGAAACATCCTCTCCACATCCACTCTATCTGTGCCCTCTGGTCCTAGACTCCCCCACTATAGGAAACATCCTCTCCACATCCACTCTATCTGTGTCCCCTGGTCCTAGACTCCCCCACTACAGGAAACATCCTCTCCACATCCACTCTATCTGTGCCCTCTGGTCCTAGACTCCCCCACTATAGGAAACATCCTCTCCACATCCACTCTATCTGTGTCCTCTGGTCCTAGACTCCCCCACTATAGGAAATATCCTTTCCATCTCCTCGCTATCTAGGCTTTTTGCTATTGGTCAAGTTTCAATGAGATCCCCCCCTAATTCTTCTAAACTCTAGTGAGTACAGGCTTTAGAGCCGTCAAACGCTTCTCATACATTAACCATTTCATTCCCAGGAACATTCTCGATACCCTCCCCAATGTCAGCACATCCTTTAAAATCATGGAGTCACGGAAAAGTGCAGCACAGTCGCAGCCCCCTTCGGCCCAATCTAGTCCATACTGAAACCACTAAAGCTGCTTGTCCCCTCGACCCGCACCAGGACCATAGCATAGTCCATGCACCTACCCAAACTTCTCTGAAATGTTGACAAGGAGCTCACACCACTTGTGCTGCCTCGTCATTCCACGCCCGCTCGACCCTCCTTCAACCCTTATTTACTTCTTTCCTGTAAGTTGGTGACCAAACCTGCGGTCAATAGTCCAAATTAGGCCTCACCAACGTCTTATACAACTTCAACATCACATCCCATCTCCTGTGCTCAGTTCCTTCATCTGTGAAGGCCAACGTGCCAAAAGCTTTCTGTACGACCCTGTCTACCTGTGACGCCACTTTCGATGAATTATGGACCCGTCTTCCAGGATCCCTTTGCTCTCCTCAGTGCCCGACCGCTCACTGTTTCAGACCTGCCCTGGTTGATTCTCCCAAAGTGCAACACCTCACACTTGTCAGCCATTTTTCAGCCCACTCTTCCAGCTGATGCAGATCGCTCTGCAAGCCATGATAGCCTTCCACACTGTCCACTACTCCCCCAATCATCCGCAAATTTGCTGATCCAGTTAACCAGATCCAAATCATTGATACAGATGACAAACAACGACGGACCCAGCACCGATCCCTGTGGCTCACCCAGCGAGTCACCGGCCTCCAGTCAGAGAGGCAACCCTCTCATACCACTCTATGGCTTCTCCCACAAAACCAATGTCCAATCCAATTTATTACCTCATCCTGAATGCCGAGCCACTGAACCTTCTCGGCCATCGTCCCATGTGGGACCTTGTCAAATGCCTGGCCAAAGTCCATGTAGACAACATCCACTGCCTTGCCTTCATCCACTTTCCTGGTAACTTCCTCAAAGAACTCTATAAAATTGATTAGATGTGACCTACCACATACAATCAGTCCTTGTCTATCCAAATACTCGTATATCCAGTCCCTAAGAATACCATCCAGTAACTTTCCCACAACTGATGTCAGGCTCACCGACCTATAATTTCCTGGTTTATTTGTAGAGCCTTTCTGAAGTAGCAGAACAGCATTGGCTATCCTCCAGTCCTCCGGTACCTCACATGTTGCTAAGGGCGCTTTAAATTTCTGTGCGAGGCCCCCTCTGAATTCTGCCCTTGCCCCCCACCGGGTCCGGGGGAACACCTTGTCAGGTATTTCTCCACCCTGATTCGCCTCGAGGCAGCAAACGCCTTATCCCCTGGGTCCACGAATTCGATACCGCTTTGCCTCACTTCTGTAGACTCTGTGTTTGTGTCCCGAGTGAATGCAGGTGCGAAAACCCATTTAAGATCTCCCCCACCTTTTTTGGCTCCACATATAGATTAACCACTCTGATCTTGCAGAGGACCAATTTGCAGTCCTTTTGCTTTTAAGATATCTGTCGAAGCCCTGAGGATTCTCCTTCACCCTGACTGCGCGGGCAACCTCATACCTTCTGTTAGCCTTCCTGATTTTCTTTCTTAAGAGTTCTCTTGCATTTCTCATACTCCACAAGTGCTTCATTTGTTTCTGCCTGCCTAAACCTCCTATGCACCCCCCTTTTTCCTCTGAACCCCAGGACCTCAATATCTCTCAAAAAACCAAGGTTCCCCAAACCTGTTATCTTTACCTTTTATTCTGACAGGCACCTTCGAGCTCTGTTCCCTCAAAATTCCACTTTTGAGAGCTTCCTGCTTTCCAAGTGCACCTCTGAAAAGAAAACCAGCCCATCCCAATCCTCACTTAGCAGATCCTTTCCGATACCAGCAAAATCGGCCTTTCTGCAATTCAGGATCTCAACCCACAGACCAGACCTATCTCTTTTCATACTTGCTTTCAAGCTAATGGCACTGTGGTCACTAGATGCGCAGTGTTCCCTTCCACAAACCTCTGTCACCTGCCCTGTCCCGTTCCCTAACAGCGGATCGAGCATTTGCACACTCTCTTGTTGGGACTTCTACGTGCTGGAGTTAGGAAACTTTCCAGAGCACATTTTACAAATGATCTCCCATCCAGTCCTTTTACAGTACGGGAGTCCCAGTCAATATGTGGAAAGTTAAAATCACCTTCTGTCACAACCTTGTGTTTCTTGCAACAGTCTGCAATTTCTGCTCAACCCTCCAGATTCCTCGGACTGTAACATAGCCCCACTAACGTGGCCATACCTTCCTTATTCCTCAATCCCACCCATAAGGCCTCACTGGACGAGTTCTCCAGCCTGTCCTGACTGTTGTGACATTTTCCCTGACAGGTGTTGATCCACGTCCTGAGCTCACTGGACTTTCCTACGATACTGTTGCATCGCAACTCAGGACCTGAGTCTCACCACACTCAACTTTCTGGTTTCTGACCTTCTTTCGGGTCTTCACAACATCCGTTCTGACACTGTGGCTCCCAACCCCCTGCAACCCCCTTTCTTAAATCATCATTAGGCCTTAGGCATCAGGCAGCATAATCAGGAAATTATAGACCAGTTAGCCATGCCTCAGTGGTTGAGTAGATGTTGGAGTCAAATTGTTAAGGATGTGGTTATGGAGAACTTGGTGACAGAGGACTAGGTAGGACAAAGTCAGTGTGGTTTCCTTAACAGAAAATCTTGCCTGACGAACCTGTTCAATTC
This sequence comes from Mobula hypostoma, assembly GCF_963921235.1. Taxonomy (NCBI): domain Eukaryota; kingdom Metazoa; phylum Chordata; class Chondrichthyes; order Myliobatiformes; family Myliobatidae; genus Mobula; species Mobula hypostoma. The sequence continues at coordinate 23,931 of NW_026948214.1, forward strand.
TTTGAGGTGATTACAAGTAGGATAGATAAAGGGGATGCAGTGGTTGTTGTATATTTGGACTTTCAGAAAACCTTGGACAAGGTGCCACACATGAGGCTGCTTACCAAGTTAAGAGCCCATGGTATTACAGGAAAGTTACTAACATGGTTAGAGCATTGGCTGATTGGTAGCAGGCAGCGAGTGGGAATAAAAGGATCCTTTTCTGGTTGGCTGCCAGTGACTAGTGGTGTTCCACAGGAGTCAGTGTTGGGACCACTTCTTTTTATGCTGTATGTTAATGAATTAGATGATGGAATAGATGGCTTTGTTGCCAAGTTTGCAGATGATACGAAGATTGGTGGAAGGGCAGGTAGTGTTGAGGAAACAGGTAGGATGCAGAAGGATTTAGACAGATTAGGAGAATGGGAAAGAGAGTGGCAAATGAAATACAATGTTGGAAAATGTATGGTCATGCACTTTGGTAGTAGAAATAATTGTTCAGACTATCTTCTAAATGGGGAGAAAATCCAAAAATTCTGAGATGCAAAGGGTCTTGGGAGTCCTTGTGCAGAACACCCTGAAGGTTAACTTGCAGATAGAGTCAGTGGTGAGGAAGGCAGTGCAACATTAGCATTCATTTCAAGAGGTTTAGAATACAAGAGCAGGGATGTGATGCTGAGGTTTTATAAGGCACTGGTGAGGCCTCACCTTGAATATTGTGAACAGTTTTCGGCTCCTCATCTTAGAAAAGATGTGCTGGCATTGGGGAGGGTCCAGAGGAGGTTCCCAAGGATGATTTCAGGAATGAAAGGGTTATCATACTAGGAATGTTTGATGGCTCTGGGCCTGTACTCACTAAAATTTAGAAGGATGAGTGGGGGGGATCTCATTGAAACCTTTCGAATGTTGAAAGGCCTAGACAGAGTAGATGCGGAAAGGATGTTTCCCATGGTGGGGGAGTCTAGGACAAGAGGGCATAGTCTTGGGATAGAGGGGCGTCCTTTCAAAACAGAGATGTGGTGAAATTTCTTTAGCCAAAGGGTAGTGGAAATTGTTACCACAGGCAGTTGTGGAGGCCAGGTCGTTGGGTGTATTTAAGGCAGAGATTGATCAGGTTCTTGATTGGACATGGCATCAAATGTTATGGGGAGAAGGCCGGGGAGTGGGGTTGAGGAGGGAAAAAAAGGATTTGGGCATCACTATCAACATCTAGACAAAGCACAGAAGCGATTAGGAAGGGCTAATAGAACGTCGGGCTGGGTAACGCACTCAGAGGAGTTCAAGTCCAGGGACGTTCTCCTTCAGCTGTATGATGTGATCGTGAGGCCACACATCGTGTACGATGTTGGTCTCCGTATTGTGTGAGGGATGTGAAGGAACTGGAGCGAGCCCAGAGAAGGGCGACTAGACATTCCAGGTCTGAGCTGTGAAGAAAGACCGAAAGAATTAAACCTTTTTAGCCCGAGGAGACGTAGAATGAGAGGAGATAATGATCGAAGGTTTCAAAATCATTAAGGGTGTAAGTAAGGAGAACGCCAATACCACTTCAAAATTAATCCGCCATCGAGGGCACGGGGGCTACAGATGGAGACTAATTAAAGGGAGATTTCAGATTAACATCAGGAATCATTTCTTAACACAGTGGGTTGTGGAGATGTGGAACAAACTACCTAGCTGTGTTCTGTCGTATGACATCATTATTACGCACCATGTCGTATGACATCATCATGTGCCGTGTTGTATGACATTATCATAATGTGCCGTGTCGTATGACATCATCATTTTGTGCCGTGCCATATGACATGGGCAATCATGATCTTTCCACGACCATGATTGTTCTTGGCAAATTTTCCTACGGAAGTGGTTTGCCATCGGCTTCTTCTGGGCAGTGACTTTACAAGACGGGTCACCCCACCACCCCACCCCGCCAGCCCCCCGGCCATTATCAATACTCTTCAGAGATTGTCTGCCTGGCGTCAGTGGTCGCATCACCAGGACTTGTGATCTGCACCGGCTGCTCGTAAGACCGTCCACCACCTGCTCCCTTGGTTTCACGTGACTCTGATCGGGGGGCTAAGCACCTTGCCCAAGGGTGACCTGCAGGCTAGTGGAGGGAAGGAGCACTTCACAGCTCCTTTGGCAGAGACGTGTCTCCACCCCGTCACCCACCTGTCCCAGATAAGGGGCCCGAAGTCTGACCGGTGCCTTACAAACCCTCAGCATCACATCCTTGCTTTTATATTCTAGTCCTCTCAAAATGAATGCTAACATCGCATTTGCCTTAGAACATCTCACCCATGCATTCACACACACCCACACACCATACACGCGTGTGCACACACACACACACCATGCACACACGCACACCCACATACAGCATTCACATGCATGTACACACACACACCCACACTCATACACACCATGCACGCATGTACAAACACACACACACACATGTACACCCAAACAAACACACTCATGCACATACACACACACTCACACACACACACTCACAGACATACATACAAACACACACACACACACACACACACACACACACACACACACACATACACATACACACACACACACCCAGGCGCGCACACACACACACACACGCACACACGCACACACCCAGACACACACACACACCCAGACACACACACACACACACACACACACATACACACACACACCCAGACACACACACATACACACACACACACACACACACACACACATGCACACATGCACGCATACACACACACACACACACCCAGACACACACACACACACACACACACACACACACACACACAGACACACACACACACACACACACACACGCATACACACACACACACACAGACACACACACACACACCCAGACACACACACACACACACACACACACACACACACACACACACACACAGACACACACACACACACAGACACAGACACAGACACAGACACAGACACACACACACAGACACAGACACACACACACACCCAGACACACACACACATACACACACGCACACACGCACACATGCACACCCAGACACACACACACACACACACATACACACACACACACACACACAGACACACACACACACACACACACACACACACACACACACACACACACACACACACACACACACACACACACACACACACACAGTACCCCACTGCCCTCTGAACAGCATCCACTCTGAAACCCTCCCTGTGTCGCCCTGCACCGTCCCGATTTAAACCCCCGTCATTCCTGAGGCTGTGGCTCCAGCCTCGAGGACTGTTGCCGCAGACTCGGGAGAGATCTGAGCACCCGCCACGTTCCCCACCGCGCCGGGTCCTTACGGTTCCACCTCTGGGTGAGGAGAACCCGCAGTCAGAGAGGGAGAGAAAACAAAACGCCGCAGACGCTGTCCGTCTGAAATAGAAACGATCGGGTCTGGGGGGAGGGGGTCAGACTGAGGGAGGCCCCTTCGCCCGTTTCCAGCCCGTGTCAGTGACGCTGCCCGCTCTCTCCGACAGCGAGACCCTCCAGTACTTCGCCCAGGAGGCTCGGCGGCGGCGCTCGGAGCAGACCAACCTGTGGAGCGAGCCCCACGACGCGTCGCACACGGACAGAGACGACGACCGAGAACTTTACAACATGCTACAGAAACGATCCAGGACGCGCCGAGGATCCCAGGTCTGAACCTCTCCACCTTTCTCTAGGGCTAGGGCCAACTCAAAAAAACGTGAGAAATCCCCCAAACCCGGCGACACAGAGGCATAGAACCGCTGGCTGTTTCCAGTACTCCCCAATTTTATCTCAGGTCTATGCTAATCTGCTGTGTTTTCAAAACCATAAGACACAGGAGCAGAATTAGGCAATTCAGCCCATCGAGTCTGCTCCCCATTCCATTGTGGCTGATTTATTATCCAACTCAACCCTCCTGCATTCACCCCTGTCTAATGAAGAGCCCATCAACCTCCGCTTTAAATATACCCAATGATTTGACCCCCACAGCCGTCCGTGGCGATGAATTCCACAGATTCGCTAAAGAAATCCCTCCTCGTCTCCGTTCTGAATGGACGTCCCTCAATCCTGAGACTATTCCCTTCGGAAATGAATTAACAGTCGACGTTCCGGGCCGAGACCCTTCATCAGGACTGGCAGGGAAGGGGGAAGATGCCAGAATAAGGAGCTGGGGGAGGGGGGAGGGGGGGAGGGGAAGGAGATCAAACTAGAAAGGTGATGGGTGAAGCCAGGTGAGTGGGAAAAGTAAAGAGCTGGTGGTGGGGGTGGTTTGGGAAGGAATTGATAGGAGAGGAGAGGGGACCACTGGAGAAAGCGAAGGAAGAGGGGAGAGGTGATAGGCAGGTGAGAAGAGCTAAGATGCCCGAGTGGGGAATAGAAGAAGGAGAGAGGAAAAAAATGCAGGAAGTTGAAATCGATGTTCTTGACATCAGGTTGGAGGCTGTTCAGGCTAAGGAAATATAAGATATCACTCCTCCACCCTGAGAACGGCCCCCATCGTGGCCAAAGCAGATGCCACGAACCGACATGTCAGAACGGGCATTCAAAAGTAAATTCAAGGTAAACCTTAGGCAAGGAGAGTTAAGAGCTAGGGGAAACTGGGTGAGGCCAGTTGGTTCGATGAGTGAACGAGGGGTTCAAATAGGCTGCCGGTGACAGAGTCTGGCATGAGCCGCAGGTGAATCCTATTGGCTGGGAGGCGTCAGGCCTGACGATGGTAGTTTGTCTTCCAAAGTCCAACCATCCGTCAGACTAGGAGGATGCTGTTCAGGGAAGAAGGAAGATGGGCAACGGGGTTGTCTGCCCTGTGAACCTGACACCAGGAGAGAGGGAAACGCCGGGATCTATAACGCGTGATTCCCTCAACACTCGGGAGGAAGCTGGGAGAAAATAGGAGCCAGGGGAAGGGGGATGTCCTGAGGAGTAATGGACGTGTGGAGACAGGGAACATGGCCGAGGTCCTCACCGAATCCTCCGCGGGGGGAAGAAGATGAAAGCCAGTGAGTTCGGGGTGGAGGACACGCACCAAATGCTGGAGGAAATCGGCCGGCCAGTCAGCACCTGGGGAAAGGAGTAAAGACAGTCACCGACCCTTCATCAAGATTCAAACCTCCATTGGGTCTCGGCCGGAAAACGCCGACCCTTCACTCTTTTCCGCAGATGCTGCCCGACCTGCTGAGTTCCTCCAGCGTTTCGTGTAAGTTGCTCTGGGTTTCCAGCCGATTGGATCGATGTCATGGGGTTGGGTAAGTCCCGAGGTCAAGGTGAGACCTTTCTCAGGACAGGGGGTCGAGGAGGAGAGGTCTTGACCGTGACGGAGATGTTATCACCTGGGCCACAAGTGAAAACCCAGGCAACTGGCATTCTTTCCTTGTTGAATTTTAATTTGATTGAGTCTGAATTCCACGTTGCTCTCAAGGTAAATTCATTATCAACGTATGTACGTGCCACCATTACAAGCCTCAGATGCGTTTTCTTGCGGGCATTCACTGTAAATACAAGAAACACCATCGATTCAATGAAACACCGCACCCAATGGGGCAGACAGGCAACCAGTGTCCAAATCACTCGTACTCTGCAAATGCAGAAGAAAATAATAATAATAAATAAGCAATAAATATCGAGAACATGAGATGAAGAGTCTTTGAAAGTGAGTCCACAGGTTGTGGGAACATTTTAATGATGAGGCAAATGAAGTTATCCCCTCTGGGTCAAGAGCCCTATGGTTGGGGGGTAATAACTGTTCCTAAACCTGGTGGTGTGGGTCCTGAGGCTCCTGAACCTCCTTCCTGATAGTTGAGGGGTAATGACTGTTCCTGAACCTGGTGGTGTGGGTCCTGAGGCTCCTGTACCTCCTTCCTGATGGTTGCGGGGTAATAATTGTTCCTGAACCTGGTGGTGTGGATCCTGAGGCTCCTGTATCTCCTTCCTGATGGTTGCGGGGTAATAATTGTTCCTGAACCTGGTGGTGTGGGTCCTGAGGCTCCTGTATCTCCTTCCTGATGGTTGAGGGGTAATAACTCTTCCTGAACCTGGTGGTGTGTGTCCTGAGGCTCCTGTACCTCCTTCTTGATGGTGGCGGGGTAATAACTGTTCCTGAACCTAGTAGTGTGGGTCCTGAAGCTGCTGTACCTCCTTCCTGATGGTAGAGGGGTAATAACTGTTCCTGAACCTGGAGGTGTAGGACCTGAGGTTCCTGTACTTCCTCCCTGATGGTTGAGGGGGTAATAACTCTTCCTGAACCTGGTGGTGCGGGTCCTGAGGCTCCTGTACCTCCTTCCTAATGGTTGAGGGGTAATAACTGTTCCTGAACCTGGTGGTGTGGGTCCTGAGGCTCCTGTACCTCCTTCCTGATGGTTGAGGGGTAATAACTGTTCTTGAACCTGGTGGTGTGGTTCCTGAGGTTCCTGTACCTCCTTCCTGATGGTTGAGGGGTAATAACTGTTCCTGAACCAGGTGGTGTGGAACCTAAGGCTCCTGTACCTCCTTCCTGATGGTTGAGGGGTAATATCTGTTCTGGAACCTGGTGCTGTGGGTCTGAGACTGCTGTACCTCCTTCCTGATGGTTGAGGGGTAATAAACGTTCCTGAAGCTGGTGGTGTGGGTCCTGAGGCTCCTGTATCTCCTTCCTGATAGTTGAGGGGTAATAACCGTTCCTGAAGCTGGTGGTGTGGGTCCTGAGGCTCCTGTATCTCCTTCCTGATAGTTGAGGTGTAATAACTGTTCCTGAACCTGGTGGTGTGGGTCCTGAGGCTTCTGTACATCCTTCCTGATGTTTGAGGGCTAATAACTGCTCCTGAACGTGGTTGTGTGGGTCATGAGGCTCCTGTACCTACTTCCTGATGGTTGCGGGGTAATAACTGTTCCCAAACCTGCTGGTGTGGGTTCTGAGACTCCTGTACCACTTTCCTAATGTTTGAAGGGTAATAACTGTTCCTGAAATTGGTGGTGTCTGTTCTCAGGCTCCTGTATCTCCTTCCTGATGGTTGCATGGTAATAACTGTTCCTGAACCTGTTGGTGTGGGTCCTGAGGCTCCTGTACCTCCTTCCTGATAGTTGAGGGGTAATAACTTTTCCTGAGCCTGGTGGTGTGTGTCCTGAGGCTCCAGTACCTCCTTCCTGATGTTTGAGTGGTAATAACTGTCCCTGAACCTGGTGGTGTGGGTCCTCAGGCTCCTGTACCACCTTCTTGACGGTTCAGGGGTAATAACTATTCCTGAACCTGGTGGTGTGGATCCTGATGCTCCTGTATCTCCTTCCTGATGGTTGCAGTGTAATTACTGTTCCTGAACCTGGTGGTGTGAGACCTGAGGCTCCTGTACTTCCTTCCTGATATTTGCGTGGTAATGACTGTCCCTGAATCAGGCGGTGTTGGTCCTGAGGCTCCTGTACCTCCTTCCTGATAGCTGAGGGGTAATAACTGTTCCTGAACATGTTGGTGTGGGTCCTGTTAGACCTGTACTTCCTTCCAGATGTTTGAGGGGTAAAAACTGTTCCTGAACCTGGTGGTGAGGGTCATCAGGCTCCTGTACCTCCTTCCTGATAGTTGAGGGGGAATAACCGTTCCTGAAGCTGGTGGTGTGGGTCCTGAGGTTCCTATATCTCCTTCCTGATGGTTGAGAGGTAATAACTGTTCCTGAACCTGGTGGTGTGAGTCCTGAGGCTCCTGTACCTCCTTCTTGATGGTTGAGGGGTAATAACCGTTCCTGAAGCTGGTGGTGTGGGTCCTGAGGCTCCTGTATCTCCTTCCTGATAGTTGAGGTGTAATAACTGTTTCTGAACCTGGTGGTGTGGGTCCTGAGGCTTCTGTACCTCCTTCCTGATGTTTGAGGGCTAATAACTGCTCCTGAACATGGTGGTGTGGGTCATGAGGCCCCTGTACCCACTTCTTGATGGTTGCGGGGTAATAACTGTTCCCGAACCTGCTGGTGTGGGTTCTGAGGCTCCTGTAACGCTTTTCTGATGTTTGAAGGGTAATAACTATTCCTGAAATTGGTGGTGTGTGTCCTGAGGCTCCTGTATCTCCTTCCTGATGGTTGCAGGGTAATTACTTTTCCTGAGCCTGGTGGTGTGTGTCCTGAGGCTCCAGTACCTCCTTCCTGATGTTTGAGTGGTAATAACTGTCCCTGAACCTGGTGGTGTGGGTCCTCAGGCTCCTGTACCTCCTTCCTGATGGCTGAGGGGTAATAACTTTTCCTGAGCCTGGTGGTGTGTGTCCTGAGGCTCCAGTACCTCCTTCCTGATGTTTGAGGGGTAATAACTGTCCCTGAACCTGGTGGTGTGGGTCCTCAGGCTCCTGTACCACCTTCTTGACGGTTCAGGGGTAATAACTATTCCTGAACCTGGTGGTGTGGATCCTGATGCTCCTGTATCTCCTTCCTGATGGTTGCAGTGTAATTACTGTTCCTGAACCTGGTGGTGTGAGACCTGAGGCTCCTGTACTTCCTTCCTGATATTTGCGTGGTAATGACTGTCCCTGAATCAGGTGGTGTTGGTCCTGAGGCTCCTGTACCTCCTTCCTGATAGCTGAGGGGTAATAACTGTTCCTGAACATGGTGGTGTGGGTCCTGTTAGACCTGTACTTCCTTCCAGATGTTTGAGGGGTAAAAACTGTTCCTGAACCTGGTGGTGAGGGTCATCAGGCTCCTGTACCTCCTTCCTGATAGTTGAGGGGGAATAACCGTTCCTGAAGCTGGTGGTGTGGGTCCTGAGGTTCCTATATCTCCTTCCTGATGGTTGAGAGGTAATAACTGTTCCTGAACCTGGTGGTGTGAGTCCTGAGGCTCCTGTACCTCCTTCTTGATGGTTGAGGGGTAATAACCGTTCCTGAAGCTGGTGGTGTGGGTCCTGAGGCTCCTGTATCTCCTTCCTGATAGTTGAGGTGTAATAACTGTTTCTGAACCTGGTGGTGTGGGTCCTGAGGCTTCTGTACCTCCTTCCTGATGTTCGAGGGCTAATAACTGCTCCTGAACATGGTGGTGTGGGTCATGAGGCCCCTGTACCCCGTTCTTGATGGTTGCGGGGTAATAACTGTTCCCGAACCTGCTGGTGTGGGTTCTGAGGCTCCTGTACCGCTTTCCTGATGTTTGAAGGGTAATAACTATTCCTGAAATTGGTGGTGTGTGTCCTGAGGCTCCTGTATCTCCTTCCTGATGGTTGCAGGGTAATTACTTTTCCTGAGCCTGGTGGTGTGTGTCCTGAGGCTCCAGTACCTCCTTCCTGATGTTTGAGTGGTAATAACTGTCCCTGAACCTGGTGGTGTGGGTCCTCAGGCTCCTGTACCTCCTTCCTGATGGCTGAGGGGTAATGACCGTTCCTGAACCTGTTGGTGTGGGACCTGAGGCTCCTGCACCTCCTCCCTGATGTTTGAGGGGTAATAACTGTTCCTGAACCTGGTGGTGAAGGTCATCAGGCTCCTGTACCTCCTTCCTGATGGTTGAGGGGTAATAACCATTCCTGAACCTGGTGGTGTGGGTCCTGAGGTTCCTATATCTCCTTCCTGATGGTTGAGTGGTAATAACTGTTCCTGAACCTGGTGGTGTGGGTTCTGAGGCTCCTGTACCTCCTTCTTGATGTTTGAAGGGTAATAACTGTTCCTGAACCTGGTTCTGTGGGACATGAGGCTCCTGTACCCCCTTCCTGATGGTTCAGGTGTATAACTGTTCCTGAACCAGGTGGTGTGGGTCCTGAGGCTCCTGTACCTCCTTCCTGATGGTTGAGGGGTAATGACTGTTCCTGAACCTGTTGGTGTGGGTCCTGAGGCTCCTGTACCTCCTCCCTGATGTTTGAGGGGTAATAACTGTTCCTGAACCTGGTGGTGAGGGTCCTGAGGCTCCTGTACCTCCTCCCTGATGTTTGAGGGGTAATAACTGTTCCTGAACCTGGTGGTGAGGGTCATTAGGCTCCTGTACCTCCTTCCTGATGGCTGACGGGGAATAACCATTCCTGAACCTGTTGGTGTGGGACCTGAGGCTCCTGTACCTCCTTCCTGATGGTTGAGGTGTAATAACTGCTCCTGAATCTGATGCTGTGGGTCCTGAGGCTCCAGTACCTCCTTCCTGATGTTTGAGTGGTAATAACTGTCCCTGAACCTGGTGGTGTGGGTCCTCAGGCTCCTGTACCTCCTTCCTGATGGCTGAGGGGTAATAACTTTTCCTGAGCCTGGTGGTGTGTGTCCTGAGGCTCCAGTACCTCCTTCCTGATGTTTGAGTGGTAATAACTGTCCCTGAACCTGGTGGTGTGGGTCCTCAGGCTCCTGTACCACCTTCTTGACGGTTCAGGGGTAATAACTATTCCTGAACCTGGTGGTGTGGATCCTGATGCTCCTGTATCTCCTTCCTGATGGTTGCAGTGTAATTACTGTTCCTGAACCTGGTGGTGTGAGACCTGAGGCTCCTGTACTTCCTTCCTGATATTTGCGTGGTAATGACTGTCCCTGAATCAGGTGGTGTTGGTCCTGAGGCTCCTGTACCTCCTTCCTGATAGCTGAGGGGTAATAACTGTTCCTGAACATGGTGGTGGGTCCTGTTAGACCTGTACTTCCTTCCAGATGTTTGAGGGGTAATAACTGTTCCTGAACTTGGTGGTGAAGGTCATCAGGCTCCTGTACCTCCTTCCTGATGGTTGAGGGGGAATAACCATTCCTGAACCTGTTGGTGTGGGTCCTGAGGCTCCTGTACCTCCTTTCTGATGCTTGAGGGGTAATAACCGTTCCTGAAGCTGGTGGTGTGAGTTCTGAGGCTCCTGTACCTCCTTCTTGATGGTTGAGTGGTAATAACTGTTCCTGAACCTGGTGGTGTGGGTTCTGAGGCTCCTGTACCTCCTTCTTGATGTTTGAAGGGTAATAACTGTTCCTGAACCTGGTTCTGTGGGACATGAGGCTCCTGTACCCCCTTCCTGATGGTTCAGGTGTATAACTGTTCCTGAACCAGGTGGTGTGTGTCCTGAGGCTCCTATACCTCCTTCCTGATGGTTGAGGTGTAATGACCGTTCCTGAACCTGTTGGTGTGGGTCCTGAGGCTCCTGTACCTCCTTCCTGATGTTTGAGGGGTAATAACTGTTCCTGAACCTGTTGGTGTGGGTCCTGAGGCTCCTGTACCTCCTCCCTGATGTTTGAGGGGTAATAACTGTTCCTGAACCTGGTGGTGTGGGTCCTGAGGCTCCTGTACCTCCTTCCTGATGTTTGAGGGGTAATAACTGTTCCTGAACCTGGTGGTGAGGGTCATTAGGCTCCTGTACCTCCTTCCTGATGGCTGACGGGGAATAACCATTCCTGAACCTGTTGGTGTGGGACCTGAGGCTCCTGTACCTCCTTCCTGATGGTTGAGGTGTAATAACTGCTCCTGAATCTGATGCTGTGGGTCCTGAGGCTCCTGTATCTCCTTCCTGATGGCTGAGGGGTAATAACTTTTCCTGAGCCTGGTGGTGTGTGTCCTGAGGCTCCAGTACCTCCTTCCTGATGTTTGAGTGGTAATAACTGTCCCTGAACCTGGTGGTGTGGGTCCTCAGGCTCCTGTACCACCTTCTTGACGGTTCAGGGGTAATAACTATTCCTGAACCTGGTGGTGTGGATCCTGATGCTCCTGTATCTCCTTCCTGATGGTTGCAGTGTAATTACTGTTCCTGAACCTGGTGGTGTGAGACCTGAGGCTCCTGTACTTCCTTCCTGATATTTGCGTGGTAATGACTGTCCCTGAATCAGGTGGTGTTGGTCCTGAGGCTCCTGTACCTCCTTCCTGATAGCTGAGGGGTAATAACTGTTCCTGAACATGGTGGTGTGGGTCCTGTTAGACCTGTACTTCCTTCCAGATGTTTGAGGGGTAAAAACTGTTCCTGAACCTGGTGGTGAGGGTCATGAGGCTCCTGTACCTCCTTCCTGATAGTTGAGGGGGAATAACCGTTCCTGAAGCTGGTGGTGTGGGTCCTGAGGTTCCTATATCTCCTTCCTGATGGTTGAGAGGTAATAACTGTTCCTGAACCTGGTGGTGTGAGTCCTGAGGCTCCTGTACCTCCTTCTTGATGGTTGAGGGGTAATAACCGTTCCTGAAGCTGGTGGTGTGGGTCCTGAGGCTCCTGTATCTCCTTCCTGATAGTTGAGGTGTAATAACTGTTTCTGAACCTGGTGGTGTGGGTCCTGAGGCTTCTGTACCTCCTTCCTGATGTTTGAGGGCTAATAACTGCTCCTGAACATGGTGGTGTGGGTCATGAGGCCCCTGTACCCCCTTCTTGATGGTTGCGGGGTAATAACTGTTCCCGAACCTGCTGGTGTGGGTTCTGAGGCTCCTGTACCGCTTTCCTGATGTTTGAAGGGTAATAACTATTCCTGAAATTGGTGGTGTGTGTCCTGAGGCTCCTGTATCTCCTTCCTGATGGTTGCAGGGTAATTACTTTTCCTGAGCCTGGTGGTGTGTGTCCTGAGGCTCCAGTACCTCCTTCCTGATGTTTGAGTGGTAATAACTGTCCCTGAACCTGGTGGTGTGGGTCCTCAGGCTCCTGTACCTCCTTCCTGATGGCTGAGGGGTAATGACCGTTCCTGAACCTGTTGGTGTGGGACCTGAGGCTCCTGCACCTCCTCCCTGATGTTTGAGGGGTAATAACTGTTCCTGAACCTGGTGGTGTGGGTCCTGAGGCTCCTGTACCTCCTCCCTGATGGTTGAGGGGTAATAACTGTTCCTGAACCTGGTGGTGTGGGTCCTGTGGCTCCTGTACCACCTTCTTGACAGTTCAGGGGTAATAACTATTCCTGAACCTGGTGGTGTGGATCCTGACGCTCCTGTATCTCCTTCCTGATGGTTGCAGTGTAATTACTGTTCCAGAACCTGGTGGTGTGAGACCTGAGGCTCCTGTACTTCCTTCCTGATGTTTGAGTGGTAATGACTGTCCCTGAATCAGGTGGTGAGGGTCCTGAGGCTCTTGTACCTCCTTCCTGATAGTTGAGGGGTAATAACTGTTCCTGAACCTGGTGGTGAAGGTCATCAGGCTCCTGTACCTCCTTCCTGATGGTTGAGGGGGAATAACCATTCCTGAACCTGTTGGTGTGGGTCCTGAGGCTCCTGTACCTCCTTTCTGATGCTTGAGGGGTAATAACCGTTCCTGAAGCTGGTGGTGTGGGACCTGAGGTTCCTATATCTCCTTCCTGATGGTTGAGTGGTAATAACTGTTCCTGAACCTAGTGGTGTGGGTTCTGAGGCTCCTGTACCTCCTTCTTGATGGTTGAGGGGTAATAACTATTCCTGAACCTGGTGGTGTGGATCCTGACGCTCCTGTATCTCCTTCCTGATGGTTGCAGTGTAATTACTGTTCCAGAACCTGGTGGTGTGAGACCTGAGGCTCCTGTACTTCCTTCCTGATATTTGAGTGGTAATGACTGTTCCTGAACCTGGTGGTGTGGGTCCTGTGGCTCCTGTACCACCTTCTTGACAGTTCAGGGGTAATAACTATTCCTGAACCTGGTGGTGTGGATCCTGACGCTCCTGTATCTCCTTCCTGATGGTTGCAGTGTAATTACTGTTCCTGAACCTGGTGGTGAAGGTCATCAGGCTCCTGTACCTCCTTCCTGATGGTTGAGGGGGAATAACCATTCCTGAACCTGTTGGTGTGGGTCCTGAGGCTCCTGTACCTCCTTCCTGATGGTTGAGGGGTAATAACTGTTCCTGAACCTGGTGGTGTGGGTCCTGAGGCTCCTGTATCTCCTTCCTGATGGTTGAGTGGTAATAACTGTTCCTGAACCTGGTGGTGTGGGTCCTGAGGCTCCTGTACCTCCTTCCTGATGTTTGAGGGGTAATAACTGTTCCTGAACCTGGTGGTGTGGGTCATTAGGCTCCTGTACCTCCTTCCTGATGGCTGACGGGTAATAACCATTCCTGAACCTGTTGGTGTGGGACCTGAGGCTCCTGTACCTCCTTCCTGATGGTTGAGGTGTAATAACTGCTCCTGAATCTGGTGGTGTGTGTCCTGAGGCTCCAGTACCTCCTTCCTGATGTTTGAGTGGTAATAACTGTCCCTGAACCTGGTGGTGTGGGTCCTCAGGCTCCTGTACCACCTTCTTGACGGTTCAGGGGTAATAACTATTCCTGAACCTGGTGGTGTGGATCCTGATGCTCCTGTATCTCCTTCCTGATGGTTGCAGTGTAATTACTGTTCCTGAACCTGGTGGTGTGAGACCTGAGGCTCCTGTACTTCCTTCCTGATATTTGCGTGGTAATGACTGTCCCTGAATCAGGTGGTGTTGGTCCTGAGGCTCCTGTACCTCCTTCCTGATAGCTGAGGGGTAATAACTGTTCCTGAACATGGTGGTGTGGGTCCTGTTAGACCTGTACTTCCTTCCAGATGTTTGAGGGGTAAAAACTGTTCCTGAACCTGGTGGTGAGGGTCATCAGGCTCCTGTACCTCCTTCCTGATAGTTGAGGGGGAATAACCGTTCCTGAAGCTGGTGGTGTGGGTCCTGAGGTTCCTATATCTCCTTCCTGATGGTTGAGAGGTAATAACTGTTCCTGAACCTGGTGGTGTGAGTCCTGAGGCTCCTGTACCTCCTTCTTGATGGTTGAGGGGTAATAACCGTTCCTGAAGCTGGTGGTGTGGGTCCTGAGGCTCCTGTAACTCCTTCCTGATAGTTGAGGTGTAATAACTGTTTCTGAACCTGGTGGTGTGGGTCCTGAGGCTTCTGTACCTCCTTCCTGATGTTTGAGGGCTAATAACTGCTCCTGAACATGGTGGTGTGGGTCATGAGGCCCCTGTACCCCCTTCTTGATGGTTGCGGGGTAATAACTGTTCCCGAACCTGCTGGTGTGGGTTCTGAGGCTCCTGTACCGCTTTCCTGATGTTTGAAGGGTAATAACTATTCCTGAAATTGGTGGTGTGTGTCCTGAGGCTCCTGTATCTCCTTCCTGATGGTTGCAGGGTAATTACTTTTCCTGAGCCTGGTGGTGTGTGTCCTGAGGCTCCAGTACCTCCTTCCTGATGTTTGAGTGGTAATAACTGTCCCTGAACCTGGTGGTGTGGGTCCTCAGGCTCCTGTACCTCCTTCCTGATGGCTGAGGGGTAATGACCGTTCCTGAACCTGTTGGTGTGGGACCTGAGGCTCCTGCACCTCCTCCCTGATGTTTGAGGGGTAATAACTGTTCCTGAACCTGGTGGTGTGGGTCCTGAGGCTCCTGTACCTCCTCCCTGATGGTTGAGGGGTAATAACTGTTCCTGAACCTGGTGGTGTGGGTCCTGAGGCTCCTGTACCTCCTCCCTGATGGTTGAGGGGTAATAACTGTTCCTGAACCTGGTGGTGTGGGTCCTGTGGCTCCTGTACCACCTTCTTGACAGTTCAGGGGTAATAACTATTCCTGAACCTGGTGGTGTGGATCCTGACGCTCCTGTATCTCCTTCCTGATGGTTGCAGTGTAATTACTGTTCCAGAACCTGGTGGTGTGAGACCTGAGGCTCCTGTACTTCCTTCCTGATGTTTGAGTGGTAATGACTGTCCCTGAATCAGGTGGTGAGGGTCCTGAGGCTCTTGTACCTCCTTCCTGATAGTTGAGGGGTAATAACTGTTCCTGAACCTGGTGGTGAAGGTCATCAGGCTCCTGTACCTCCTTCCTGATGGTTGAGGGGGAATAACCATTCCTGAACCTGTTGGTGTGGGTCCTGAGGCTCCTGTACCTCCTTTCTGATGCTTGAGGGGTAATAACCGTTCCTGAAGCTGGTGGTGTGGGTCCTGAGGTTCCTATATCTCCTTCCTGATGGTTGAGTGGTAATAACTGTTCCTGAACCTGGTGGTGTGGGTTCTGAGGCTCCTGTACCTCCTTCTTGATGTTTGAAGGGTAATAACTGTTCCTGAACCTGGTTCTGTGGGACATGAGGCTCCTGTACCCCCTTCCTGATGGTTCAGGTGTATAACTGTTCCTGAACCAGGTGGTGTGTGTCCTGAGGCTCCTGTACCTCCTTCCTGATGGTTGAGGTGTAATGACTGTTCCTGAACCTGTTGGTGTGGGTCCTGAGGCTCCTGTACCTCCTCCCTGATGTTTGAGGGGTAATAACTGTTCCTGAACCTGGTGGTGAGGGTCCTGAGGCTCCAGTACCTCCTTCCTGATGTTTGAGTGGTAATAACTGTCCCTGAACCTGGTGGTGTGGGTCCTCAGGCTCCTGTACCTCCTTCCTGATGGTTGAGGTGTAATAACTGTTCCTGAACATGGTGGTGTGGGTCCTAAGGCTCCTGTACCTCCTTCCTGATGTTTGTCGGGTAATAACTGTTCCTGAACCTGTTGGTGTGGGACCTGAGGCTCCTGTACCTCCTTCCTGATGGTTGAGGTGTAATAACTGTTCCTGAACCTGGTGGTGTGGGTCCTGAGGCTCCTGTACCTCCTTCCTGATGTTTGAGTGGTAATAACTGTCCCTGAACCTGGTGGTGTGGGTCCTCAGGCTCCTGTACCACCTTCTTGACGGTTCAGGGGTAATAACTATTCCTGAACCTGGTGGTGTGGATCCTGATGCTCCTGTATCTCCTTCCTGATGGTTGCAGTGTAATTACTGTTCCTGAACCTGGTGGTGTGAGACCTGAGGCTCCTGTACTTCCTTCCTGATATTTGCGTGGTAATGACTGTCCCTGAATCAGGTGGTGTTGGTCCTGAGGCTCCTGTACCTCCTTCCTGATAGCTGAGGGGTAATAACTGTTCCTGAACATGGTGGTGTGGGTCCTGAGGCTCCTGTACCTCCTTCCTGATGTTTGAGGGGTAATAACTGTTCCTGAACCTGGTGGTGTGGGTCCTGAGGCTCCTGTATCTCCTTCCTGATGGTTGAGGGGTAATAACTGTTCCTGAACCTGGTGGTGTGGGTCCTGAGGCTCCTGTACCTCCTTCCTGATGGTTGAGGGGTAATAACTGTTCCTGAACCTGGTGGTGTGGGACCTGAGGCTCCTGTACTTCCTTCCTGATATTTGCGTGGTAATTACTGTCCCTGAATCAGGTGGTGTTGGTCCTGAGGCTCCTGTACCTCCTTCCTGATAGCTGAGGGGTAATAACTGTTCCTGAACATGGTGGTGTGGGTCCTGTTAGACCTGTACTTCCTTCCAGATGTTTGAGGGGTAAAAACTGTTCCTGAACCTGGTGGTGAGGGTCATCAGGCTCCTGTACCTCCTTCCTGATAGTTGAGGGGGAATAACCGTTCCTGAAGCTGGTGGTGTGGGTCCTGAGGTTCCTATATCTCCTTCCTGATGGTTGAGAGGTAATAACTGTTCCTGAACCTGGTGGTGTGAGTCCTGAGGCTCCTGTACCTCCTTCCTGATGGTTGAGGGGTAATAACCGTTCCTGAAGCTGGTGGTGTGGGTCCTGAGGCTCCTGTATCTCCTTCCTGATAGTTGAGGTGTAATAACTGTTTCTGAACCTGGTGGTGTGGGTCCTGAGGCTTCTGTACCTCCTTCCTGATGTTTGAGGGCTAATAACTGCTCCTGAACATGGTGGTGTGGGTCATGAGGCCCCTGTACCCCGTTCTTGATGGTTGCGGGGTAATAACTGTTCCCGAACCTGCTGGTGTGGGTTCTGAGGCTCCTGTACCGCTTTCCTGATGTTTGAAGGGTAATAACTATTCCTGAAATTGGTGGTGTGTGTCCTGAGGCTCCTGTATCTCCTTCCTGATGGTTGCAGGGTAATTACTTTTCCTGAGCCTGGTGGTGTGTGTCCTGAGGCTCCAGTACCTCCTTCCTGATGTTTGAGTGGTAATAACTGTCCCTGAACCTGGTGGTGTGGGTCCTCAGGCTCCTGTACCTCCTTCCTGATGGCTGAGGGGTAATGACCGTTCCTGAACCTGTTGGTGTGGGACCTGAGGCTCCTGCACCTCCTCCCTGATGTTTGAGGGGTAATAACTGTTCCTGAACCTGGTGGTGTGGGTCCTGAGGCTCCTGTACCTCCTCCCTGATGGTTGAGGGGTAATAACTGTTCCTGAACCTGGTGGTGTGGGTCCTGTGGCTCCTGTACCACCTTCTCGACAGTTCAGGGGTAATAACTATTCCTGAACCTGGTGGTGTGGATCCTGACGCTCCTGTATCTCCTTCCTGATGGTTGCAGTGTAATTACTGTTCCTGAACCTGGTGGTGTGAGACCTGAGGCTCCTGTACTTCCTTCCTGATGTTTGAGTGGTAATGACTGTCCCTGAATCAGGTGGTGAGGGTCCTGAGGCTCCTGTACCTCCTTCCTGATAGTTGAGGGGTAATAACTGTTCCTGAACCTGGTGGTGAAGGTCATGAGGCTCCTGTACCTCCTTCCTGATGGTTGAGGGGGAATAACCATTCCTGAACCTGTTGGTGTGGGTCCTGAGGCTCCTGTACCTCCTTTCTGATGCTTGAGGGGTAATAACCGTTCCTGAAGCTGGTGGTGTGGGTCCTGAGGTTCCTATATCTCCTTCCTGATGGTTGAGTGGTAATAACTGTTCCTGAACCTGGTGGTGTGGGTTCTGAGGCTCCTGTACCTCCTTCTTGATGTTTGAAGGGTAATAACTGTTCCTGAACCTGGTTCTGTGGGACATGAGGCTCCTGTACCCCCTTCCTGATGGTTCAGGTGTATAACTGTTCCTGAACCAGGTGGTGTGGGTCCTGAGGCTCCTGTACCTCCTCCCTGATGTTTGAGGGGTAATAACTGTTCCTGAACCTGGTGGTGAGGGTCATCAGGCTCCTGTACCTCCTTCCTGATAGTTGAGGGGGAATAACCGTTCCTGAAGCTGGTGGTGTGGGTCCTGAGGTTCCTATATCTCCTTCCTGATGGTTGAGAGGTAATAACTGTTCCTGAACCTGGTGGTGTGAGTCCTGAGGCTCCTGTACCTCCTTCTTGATGGTTGAGGGGTAATAACCGTTCCTGAAGCTGGTGGTGTGGGTCCTGAGGCTCCTGTATCTCCTTCCTGATAGTTGAGGTGTAATAACTGTTTCTGAACCTGGTGGTGTGGGTCCTGAGGCTTCTGTACCTCCTTCCTGATGTTTGAGGGCTAATAACTGCTCCTGAACATGGTGGTGTGGGTCATGAGGCCCCTGTACCCCCTTCTTGATGGTTGCGGGGTAATAACTGTTCCCGAACCTGCTGGTGTGGGTTCTGAGGCTCCTGTACCGCTTTCCTGATGTTTGAAGGGTAATAACTATTCCTGAAATTGGTGGTGTGTGTCCTGAGGCTCCTGTATCTCCTTCCTGATGGTTGCAGGGTAATTACTTTTCCTGAGCCAGGTGGTGTGTGTCCTGAGGCTCCAGTACCTCCTTCCTGATGTTTGAGTGGTAATAACTGTCCCTGAACCTGGTGGTGTGGGTCCTCAGGCTCCTGTACCTCCTTCCTGATGGCTGAGGGGTAATGACCGTTCCTGAACCTGTTGGTGTGGGACCTGAGGCTCCTGCACCTCCTCCCTGATGTTTGAGGGGTAATAACTGTTCCTGAACCTGGTGGTGTGGGTCCTGAGGCTCCTGTACCTCCTCCCTGATGGTTGAGGGGTAATAACTGTTCCTGAACCTGGTGGTGTGGGTCCTGTGGCTCCTGTACCACCTTCTTGACAGTTCAGGGGTAATAACTATTCCTGAACCTGGTGGTGTGGATCCTGACGCTCCTGTATCTCCTTCCTGATGGTTGCAGTGTAATTACTGTTCCAGAACCTGGTGGTGTGAGACCTGAGGCTCCTGTACTTCCTTCCTGATGTTTGAGTGGTAATGACTGTCCCTGAATCAGGTGGTGAGGGTCCTGAGGCTCTTGTACCTCCTTCCTGATAGTTGAGGGGTAATAACTGTTCCTGAACCTGGTGGTGTGGGTCCTGAGGCTCCTGTACCTCCTTCCTGATGGTTGAGGGGGAATAACCATTCCTGAACCTGTTGGTGTGGGTCCTGAGGCTCCTGTACCTCCTTTCTGATGCTTGAGGGGTAATAACCGTTCCTGAAGCTGGTGGTGTGGGTCCTGAGGTTCCTATATCTCCTTCCTGATGGTTGAGTGGTAATAACTGTTCCTGAACCTGGTGGTGTGGGTTCTGAGGCTCCTGTACCTCCTTCTTGATGTTTGAGGGGCAATAACTGTTCCTGAACCTGGTGGTGAGGGTCATTAGGCTCCTGTACCTCCTTCCTGATGGCTGACGGGGAATAACCATTCCTGAACCTGTTGGTGTGGGACCTGAGGCTCCTGTACCTCCTTCCTGATGGTTGAGGTGTAATAACTGCTCCTGAATCTGATGCTGTGGGTCCTGAGGCTCCAGTACCTCCTTCCTGATGTTTGAGTGGTAATAACTGTCCCTGAACCTGGTGGTGTGGGTCCTCAGGCTCCTGTACCTCCTTCCTGATGGCTGAGGGGTAATAACTTTTCCTGAGCCTGGTGGTGTGTGTCCTGAGGCTCCAGTACCTCCTTCCTGATGTTTGAGTGGTAATAACTGTCCCTGAACCTGGTGGTGTGGGTCCTCAGGCTCCTGTACCACCTTCTTGATGGTTCAGGGGTAATAACTATTCCTGAACCTGGTGGTGTGGATCCTGATGCTCCTGTATCTCCTTCCTGATGGTTGCAGTGTAATTACTGTTCCTGAACCTGGTGGTGTGAGACCTGAGGCTCCTGTACTTCCTTCCTGATATTTGCGTGGTAATGACTGTCCCTGAATCAGGTGGTGTTGGTCCTGAGGCTCCTGTACCTCCTACCTGATAGCTGAGGGGTAATAACTGTTCCTGAACATGGTGGTATGGGTCCTGTTAGACCTGTACTTCCTTCCAGATGTTTGAAGGGTAAAAACTGTTCCTGAACCTGGTGGTGAGGGTCATCAGGCTCCTGTACCTCCTTCCTGATAGTTGAGGGGGAATAACCGTTCCTGAAGCTGGTGGTGTGGGTCCTGAGGTTCCTATATCTCCTTCCTGATGGTTGAGAGGTAATAACTGTTCCTGAACCTGGTGGTGTGAGTCCTGAGGCTCCTGTACCTCCTTCTTGATGGTTGAGGGGTAATAACCGTTCCTGAAGCTGGTGGTGTGGGTCCTGAGGCTCCTGTATCTCCTTCCTGATAGTTGAGGTGTAATAACTGTTTCTGAACCTGGTGGTGTGGGTCCTGAGGCTTCTGTACCTCTTTCCTGATGTTTGAGGGCTAATAACTGCTCCTGAACATGGTGGTGTGGGTCATGAGGCCCCTGTACCCCCTTCTTGATGGTTGCGGGGTAATAACTGTTCCCGAACCTGCTGGTGTGGGTTCTGAGGCTCCTGTACCGCTTTCCTGATGTTTGAAGGGTAATAACTATTCCTGAAATTGGTGGTGTGTGTCCTGAGGCTCCTGTATCTCCTTCCTGATGGTTGCAGGGTAATTACTTTTCCTGAGCCAGGTGGTGTGTGTCCTGAGGCTCCAGTACCTCCTTCCTGATGTTTGAGTGGTAATAACTGTCCCTGAACCTGGTGGTGTGGGTCCTCAGGCTCCTGTACCTCCTTCCTGATGGCTGAGGGGTAATGACCGTTCCTGAACCTGTTGGTGTGGGACCTGAGGCTCCTGCACCTCCTCCCTGATGTTTGAGGGGTAATAACTGTTCCTGAACCTGGTGGTGTGGGTCCTGAGGCTCCTGTACCTCCTCCCTGATGGTTGAGGGGTAATAACTGTTCCTGAACCTGGTGGTGTGGGTCCTGTGGCTCCTGTACCACCTTCTTGACAGTTCAGGGGTAATAACTATTCCTGAACCTGGTGGTGTGGATCCTGACGCTCCTGTATCTCCTTCCTGATGGTTGCAGTGTAATTACTGTTCCAGAACCTGGTGGTGTGAGACCTGAGGCTCCTGTACTTCCTTCCTGATGTTTGAGTGGTAATGACTGTCCCTGAATCAGGTGGTGAGGGTCCTGAGGCTCTTGTACCTCATTCCTGATAGTTGAGGGGTAATAACTGTTCCTGAACCTGGTGGTGAAGGTCATCAGGCTCCTGTACCTCCTTCCTGATGGTTGAGGGGGAATAACCATTCCTGAACCTGTTGGTGTGGGTCCTGAGGCTCCTGTACCTCCTTTCTGATGCTTGAGGGGTAATAACCGTTCCTGAAGCTGGTGGTGTGGGTCCTGAGGTTCCTATATCTCCTTCCTGATGGTTGAGTGGTAATAACTGTTCCTGAACCTGGTGGTGTGGGTTCTGAGGCTCCTGTACCTCCTTCTTGATGTTTGAAGGGTAATAACTGTTCCTGAACCTGGTTCTGTGGGACATGAGGCTCCTGTACCCCCTTCCTGATGGTTGAGGGGTAATAACTGTTCCTGAACCAGGTGGTGTGTGTCCTGAGGCTCCTATACCTCCTTCCGGATGGTTGAGGTGTAATGACTGTTCCTGAACCTGTTGGTGTGGGTCCTGAGGCTCCTGTACCTCCTCCCTGATGTTTGAGGGGCAATAACTGTTCCTGAACCTGGTGGTGAGGGTCATTAGGCTCCTGTACCTCCTTCCTGATGGCTGATGGGGAATAACCATTCCTGAACCTGTTGGTGTGGGACCTGAGGCTCCTGTACCTCCTTCCTGATGGTTGAGGTGTAATAACTGCTCCTGAATCTGATGCTGTGGGTCCTGAGGCTCCAGTACCTCCTTCCTGATGTTTGAGTGGTAATAACTGTCCCTGAACCTGGTGGTGTGGGTCCTCAGGCTCCTGTACCTCCTTCCTGATGGCTGAGGGGTAATAACTTTTCCTGAGCCTGGTGGTGTGTGTCCTGAGGCTCCAGTACCTCCTTCCTGATGTTTGAGTGGTAATAACTGTCCCTGAACCTGGTGGTGTGGGTCCTCAGGCTCCTGTACCACCTTCTTGACGGTTCAGGGGTAATAACTATTCCTGAACCTGGTGGTGTGGATCCTGATGCTCCTGTATCTCCTTCCTGATGGTTGCAGTGTAATTACTGTTCCTGAACCTGGTGGTGTGAGACCTGAGGCTCCTGTACTTCCTTCCTGATATTTGCGTGGTAATGACTGTCCCTGAATCAGGTGGTGTTGGTCCTGAGGCTCCTGTACCTCCTTCCTGATAGCTGAGGGGTAATAACTGTTCCTGAACATGGTGGTGTGGGTCCTGTTAGACCTGTACTTCCTTCCAGATGTTTGAGGGGTAAAAACTGTTCCTGAACCTGGTGGTGAGGGTCATCAGGCTCCTGTACCTCCTTCCTGATAGTTGAGGGGGAATAACCGTTCCTGAAGCTGGTGGTGTGGGTCCTGAGGATCCTATATCTCCTTCCTGATGGTTGAGAGGTAATAACTGTTCCTGAACCTGGTGGTGTGAGTCCTGAGGCTCCTGTACCTCCTTCTTGATGGTTGAGGGGTAATAACCGTTCCTGAAGCTGGTGGTGTGGGTCCTGAGGCTCCTGTATCTCCTTCCTGATAGTTGAGGTGTAATAACTGTTTCTGAACCTGGTGGTGTGGGTCCTGAGGCTTCTGTACCTCCTTCCTGATGTTTGAGGGCTAATAACTGCTCCTGAACATGGTGGTGTGGGTCATGAGGCCCCTGTACCCCCTTCTTGATGGTTGCGGGGTAATAACTGTTCCCGAACCTGCTGGTGTGGGTTCTGAGGCTCCTGTACCGCTTTCCTGATGTTTGAAGGGTAATAACTATTCCTGAAATTGGTGGTGTGTGTCCTGAGGCTCCTGTATCTCCTTCCTGATGGTTGCAGGGTAATTACTTTTCCTGAGCCTGGTGGTGTGTGTCCTGAGGCTCCAGTACCTCCTTCCTGATGTTTGAGTGGTAATAACTGTCCCTGAACCTGGTGGTGTGTGTCCTCAGGCTCCTGTACCTCCTTCCTGATGGCTGAGGGGTAATGACCGTTCCTGAACCTGTTGGTGTGGGACCTGAGGCTCCTGCACCTCCTCCCTGATGTTTGAGGGGTAATAACTGTTCCTGAACCTGGTGGTGTGGGTCCTGAGGCTCCTGTACCTCCTCCCTGATGGTTGAGGGGTAATAACTGTTCCTGAACCTGGTGGTGTGGGTCCTGTGGCTCCTGTACCAACGTCTAAACAGCTCAGGGGTAATAACTATTCCTGAACCTGGTGGTGTGGATCCTGACGCTCCTGTATCTCCTTCCTGATGGTTGCAGTGTAATTACTGTTCCAGAACCTGGTGGTGTGAGACCTGAGGCTCCTGTACTTCCTTCCTGATGTTTGAGTGGTAATGACTGTCCCTGAATCAGGTGGTGAGGGTCCTGAGGCTCTTGTACCTCCTTCCTGATAGTTGAGGGGTAATAACCTTTCCTGAACCTGGTGGTGAAGGTCATCAGGCTCCTGTACCTCCTTCCTGATGGTTGAGGGGGAATAACCATTCCTGAACCTGTTGGTGTGGGTCCTGAGGCTCCTGTACCTCCTTTCTGATGCTTGAGGGGTAATAACCGTTCCTGAAGCTGGTGGTGTGGGTCCTGAGGTTCCTATATCTCCTTCCTGATGGTTGAGTGGTAATAACTGTTCCTGAACCTGGTGGTGTGGGTTCTGAGGCTCCTGTACCTCCTTCTTGATGTTTGAGGGGTAATAACTGTTCCTGAACCTGGTTGGTGTGGGACCTGAGGCTCCTGTACCTCCTTCCTGATGTTTGAGTGGTAATAACTGTCCCTGAACCTGGTGGTGTGGGTCCTCAGGCTCCTGTACCTCCTTCCTGATAGCTGAGGGGTAATAACTGTTCCTGAACATGGTGGTGTGGGTCCTGTTAGACCTGTACTTCCTTCCAGATGTTTGAGGGGTAAAAACTGTTCCTGAACCTGGTGGTGAGGGTCATCATGCTCCTGTACCTCCTTCCTGATAGTTGAGGGGGAATAACCGTTCCTTAAGCTGGTGGTGTGGGTCCTGAGGTTCCTATATCTCCTTCCTGATGGTTGAGAGGTAATAACTGTTCCTGAACCTGGTGGTGTGAGTCCTGAGGCTCCTGTACTTCCTTCTTGATGGTTGAGGGGTAATAACCGTTCCTGAAGCTGGTGGTGTGGGTCCTGAGGCTCCTGTATCTCCTTCCTGATAGTTGAGGTGTAATAACTGTTTCTGAACCTGGTGGTGTGGGTCCTGAGGCTTCTGTACCTCCTTCCTGATGTTTGAGGGCTAATAACTGCTCCTGAACATGGTGGTGTGGGTCATGAGGCCCCTGTACCCCGTTCTTGATGGTTGCGGGGTAATAACTGTTCCCGAACCTGCTGGTGTGGGTTCTGAGGCTCCTGTACCGCTTTCCTGATGTTTGAAGGGTAATAACTATTCCTGAAATTGGTGGTGTGTGTCCTGAGGCTCCTGTATCTCCTTCCTGATGGTTGCAGGGTAATTACTTTTCCTGAGCCAGGTGGTGTGTGTCCTGAGGCTCCAGTACCTCCTTCCTGATGTTTGAGTGGTAATAACTGTCCCTGAACCTGGTGGTGTGGGTCCTCAGGCTCCTGTACCTCCTTCCTGATGGCTGAGGGGTAATGACCGTTCCTGAACCTGTTGGTGTGGGACCTGAGGCTCCTGCACCTCCTCCCTGATGTTTGAGGGGTAATAACTGTTCCTGAACCTGGTGGTGTGGGTCCTGAGGCTCCTGTACCTCCTCCCTGATGGTTGAGGGGTAATAACTGTTCCTGAACCTGGTGGTGTGGGTCCTGTGGCTCCTGTACCACCTTCTCGACAGTTCAGGGGTAATAACTATTCCTGAACCTGGTGGTGTGGATCCTGACGCTCCTGTATCTCCTTCCTGATGGTTGCAGTGTAATTACTGTTCCAGAACCTGGTGGTGTGAGACCTGAGGCTCCTGTACTTCCTTCCTGATGTTTGAGTGGTAATGACTGTCCCTGAATCAGGTGGTGAGGGTCCTGAGGCTCTTGTACCTCCTTCCTGATAGTTGAGGGGTAATAACTGTTCCTGAACCTGGTGGTGAAGGTCATCAGGCTCCTGTACCTCCTTCCTGATGGTTGAGGGGTAATAACCATTCCTGAACCTGTTGGTGTGGGTCCTGAGGCTCCTGTACCTCCTTTCTGATGCTTGAGGGGTAATAACCGTTCCTGAAGCTGGTGGTGTGGGTCCTGAGGTTCCTATATCTCCTTCCTGATGGTTGAGTGGTAATAACTGTTCCTGAACCTGGTGGTGTGGGTTCTGAGGCTCCTGTACCTCCTTCTTGATGTTTGAAGGGTAATAACTGTTCCTGAACCTGGTTCTGTGGGACATGAGGCTCCTGTACCCCCTTCCTGATGGTTCAGGTGTATAACTGTTCCTGAACCAGGTGGTGTGTGTCCTGAGGCTCCTATACCTCCTTCCGGATGGTTGAGGTGTAATGACCGTTCCTGAACCTGTTGGTGTGGGTCCTGAGGCTCCTGTACCTCCTCCCTGATGTTTGAGGGGTAATAACTGTTCCTGAACCTGGTGGTGAGGGTCATTAGGCTCCTGTACCTCCTTCCTGATGGCTGACGGGGAATAACCATTCCTGAACCTGTTGGTGTGGGACCTGAGGCTCCTGTACCTCCTTCCTGATGGTTGAGGTGTAATAACTGCTCCTGAATCTGATGCTGTGGGTCCTGAGGCTCCAGTACCTCCTTCCTGATGTTTGAGTGGTAATAACTGTCCCTGAACCTGGTGGTGTGGGTCCTCAGGCTCCTGTACCTCCTTCCTGATGGCTGAGGGGTAATAACTTTTCCTGAGCCTGGTGGTGTGTGTCCTGAGGCTCCAGTACCTCCTTCCTGATGTTTGAGTGGTAATAACTGTCCCTGAACCTGGTGGTGTGGGTCCTCAGGCTCCTGTACCACCTTATTGACGGTTCAGGGGTAATAACTATTCCTGAACCTGGTGGTGTGGATCCTGATGCTCCTGTATCTCCTTCCTGATGGTTGCAGTGTAATTACTGTTCCTGAACCTGGTGGTGTGAGACCTGAGGCTCCTGTACTTCCTTCCTGATATTTGCGTGGTAATGACTGTCCCTGAATCAGGTGGTGTTGGTCCTGAGGCTCCTGTACCTCCTTCCTGATAGCTGAGGGGTAATAACTGTTCCTGAACATGGTGGTGTGGGTCCTGTTAGACCTGTACTTTCTTCCAGATGTTTGAGGGGTAAAAACTGTTCCTGAACCTGGTGGTGAGGGTCATCAGGCTCCTGTACCTCCTTCCTGATAGTTGAGGGGGAATAACCGTTCCTGAAGCTGGTGGTGTGGGTCCTGAGGTTCCTATATCTCCTTCCTGATGGTTGAGAGGTAATAACTGTTCCTGAACCTGGTAGTGTGAGTCCTGAGGCTCCTGTACCTCCTTCTTGATGGTTGAGGGGTAATAACCGTTCCTGAAGCTGGTGGTGTGGGTCCTGAGGCTCCTGTATCTCCTTCCGGATAGTTGAGGTGTAATAACTGTTTCTGAACCTGGTGGTGTGGGTCCTGAGGCTTCTGTACCTCCTTCCTGATGTTTGAGGGCTAATAACTGCTCCTGAACATGGTGGTGTGGGTCATGAGGCCCCTGTACCCCCTTCTTGATGGTTGCGGGGTAATAACTGTTCCCGAACCTGCTGGTGTGGGTTCTGAGGCTCCTGTACCGCTTTCCTGATGTTTGAAGGGTAATAACTATTCCTGAAATTGGTGGTGTGTGTCCTGAGGCTCCAGTACCTCCTTCCTGATGTTTGAGTGGTAATAACTGTCCCTGAACCTGGTGGTGTGGGTCCTCAGGCTCCTGTACCTCCTTCCTGATGGCTGAGGGGTAATGACCGTTCCTGAACCTGTTGGTGTGGGACCTGAGGCTCCTGCACCTCCTCCCTGATGTTTGAGGGGTAATAACTGTTCCTGAACCTGGTGGTGTGGGTCCTGAGGCTCCTGTACCTCCTCCCTGATGGTTGAGGGGTAATAACTGTTCCTGAACCTGGTGGTGTGGGTCCTGTGGCTCCTGTACCACCTTCTTGACAGTTCAGGGGTAATAACTATTCCTGAACCTGGTGGTGTGGATCCTGACGCTCCTGTATCTCCTTCCTGATGGTTGCAGTGTAATTACTGTTCCAGAACCTGGTGGTGTGAGACCTGAGGCTCCTGTACTTCCTTCCTGATGTTTGAGTGGTAATGACTGTCCCTGAATCAGGTGGTGAGGGTCCTGAGGCTCTTGTACCTCCTTCCTGATAGTTGAGGGGTAATAACTGTTCCTGAACCTGGTGGTGAAGGTCATCAGGCTCCTGTACCTCCTTCCTGATGGTTGAGGGGGAATAACCATTCCTGAACCTGTTGGTGTGGGTCCTGAGGCTCCTGTACCTCCTTTCTGATGCTTGAGGGGTAATAACCGTTCCTGAAGCTGGTGGTGTGGGTCCTGAGGTTCCTATATCTCCTTCCTGATGGTTGAGTGGTAATAACTGTTCCTGAACCTAGTGGTGTGGGTTCTGAGGCTCCTGTACCTCCTTCTTGATGTTTGAAGGGTAATAACTGTTCCTGAACCTGGTTCTGTGGGACATGAGGCTCCTGTACCCCCTTCCTGATGGTTCAGGTGTATAACTGTTCCTGAACCAGGTGGTGTGTGTCCTGAGGCTCCTGTACCTCCTTCCGGATGGTTGAGGTGTAATAACTGTTCCTGAACCTGGTGGTGTGGGTCCTGAGGCTCCTGTACCTCCTTCCTGATGTTTGAGTGGTAATAACTGTCCCTGAACCTGGTGGTGTGGGTCCTCAGGCTCCTGTACCTCCTTCCTGATGGCTGACGGGGAATAACCATTCCTGAACCTGTTGGTGTGGGACCTGAGGCTCCTGTACCTCCTTCCTGATGGTTGAGGTGTAATAACTGCTCCTGAATCTGATGGTGTGGGTCCTGAGGCTCCAGTACCTCCTTCCTGATGTTTGAGTGGTAATAACTGTCCCTGAACCTGGTGGTGTGGGTCCTCAGGCTCCTGTACCTCCTTCCTGATGGCTGAGGGGTAATAACTTTTCCTGAGCCTGGTGGTGTGTGTCCTGAGGCTCCAGTACCTCCTTCCTGATGTTTGAGTGGTAATAACTGTCCCTGAACCTGGTGGTGTGGGTCCTCAGGCTCCTGTACCACCTTCTTGACGGTTCAGGGGTAATAACTATTCCTGAACCTGGTGGTGTGGATCCTGATGCTCCTGTATCTCCTTCCTGATGGTTGCAGTGTAATTACTGTTCCTGAACCTGGTGGTGTGAGACCTGAGGCTCCTGTACTTCCTTCCTGATATTTGCGTGGTAATGACTGTCCCTGAATCAGGTGGTGTTGGTCCTGAGGCTCCTGTACCTCCTTCCTGATAGCTGAGGGGTAATAACTGTTCCTGAACATGGTGGTGTGGGTCCTGTTAGACCTGTACTTTCTTCCAGATGTTTGAGGGGTAAAAACTGTTCCTGAACCTGGTGGTGAGGGTCATCAGGCTCCTGTACCTCCTTCCTGATAGTTGAGGGGGAATAACCGTTCCTGAAGCTGGTGGTGTGGGTCCTGAGGTTCCTATATCTCCTTCCTGATGGTTGAGAGGTAATAACTGTTCCTGAACCTGGTAGTGTGAGTCCTGAGGCTCCTGTACCTCCTTCTTGATGGTTGAGGGGTAATAACCGTTCCTGAAGCTGGTGGTGTGGGTCCTGAGGCTCCTGTATCTCCTTCCGGATAGTTGAGGTGTAATAACTGTTTCTGAACCTGGTGGTGTGGGTCCTGAGGCTTCTGTACCTCCTTCCTGATGTTTGAGGGCTAATAACTGCTCCTGAACATGGTGGTGTGGGTCATGAGGCCCCTGTACCCCCTTCTTGATGGTTGCGGGGTAATAACTGTTCCCGAACCTGCTGGTGTGGGTTCTGAGGCTCCTGTACCGCTTTCCTGATGTTTGAAGGGTAATAACTATTCCTGAAATTGGTGGTGTGTGTCCTGAGGCTCCAGTACCTCCTTCCTGATGTTTGAGTGGTAATAACTGTCCCTGAACCTGGTGGTGTGGGTCCTCAGGCTCCTGTACCTCCTTCCTGATGGCTGAGGGGTAATGACCGTTCCTGAACCTGTTGGTGTGGGACCTGAGGCTCCTGCACCTCCTCCCTGATGTTTGAGGGGTAATAACTGTTCCTGAACCTGGTGGTGTGGGTCCTGAGGCTCCTGTACCTCCTCCCTGATGGTTGAGGGGTAATAACTGTTCCTGAACCTGGTGGTGTGGGTCCTGTGGCTCCTGTACCACCTTCTTGACAGTTCAGGGGTAATAACTATTCCTGAACCTGGTGGTGTGGATCCTGACGCTCCTGTATCTCCTTCCTGATGGTTGCAGTGTAATTACTGTTCCAGAACCTGGTGGTGTGAGACCTGAGGCTCCTGTACTTCCTTCCTGATGTTTGAGTGGTAATGACTGTCCCTGAATCAGGTGGTGAGGGTCCTGAGGCTCTTGTACCTCCTTCCTGATAGTTGAGGGGTAATAACTGTTCCTGAACCTGGTGGTGAAGGTCATCAGGCTCCTGTACCTCCTTCCTGATGGTTGAGGGGGAATAACCATTCCTGAACCTGTTGGTGTGGGTCCTGAGGCTCCTGTACCTCCTTTCTGATGCTTGAGGGGTAATAACCGTTCCTGAAGCTGGTGGTGTGGGTCCTGAGGTTCCTATATCTCCTTCCTGATGGTTGAGTGGTAATAACTGTTCCTGAACCTGGTGGTGTGGGTTCTGAGGCTCCTGTACCTCCTTCTTGATGTTTGAAGGGTAATAACTGTTCCTGAACCTGGTTCTGTGGGACATGAGGCTCCTGTGCCCCCTTCCTGATGGTTCAGGTATATAACTGTTCCTGAACCAGGTGGTGTGTGTCCTGAGGCTCCTATACCTCCTTCCGGATGGTTGAGGTGTAATGACTGTTCCTGAACCTGTTGGTGTGGGTCCTGAGGCTCCTGTACCTCCTTCCTGATGTTTGAGGGGTAATAACTGTTCCTGAACCTGGTGGTGTGGGTCCTGAGGCTCCTGTACCTCCTTCCTGATGGTTGAGGGGTAATAACTGTTCCTGAACCTGGTGGTGTGGGTCCTGAGGCTCCTGTACCTCCTTCCTGATGTTTGAGGGGTAATAACTGTTCCTGAACCTGGTGGTGTGGGTCCTGAGGCTCCTGTACCTCCTTCCTGATGGTTGCAGGGTAATAACCATTCCTGAACCTGGTGGTGTGTGTCCTGAGGCTCCTGTACCTCCTTCTTGATGGTTGAGGGGTAATAACCGTTCCTGAACCTGGTGGTGTGGGTCCTGAGGCTCCAGTACCTCCTTCCTGATGTTTGAGTGGTAATAACTGTCCCTGAACCTGGTGGTGTGGGTCCTCAGGCTCCTGTACCTCCTTCCTGATGGCTGAGGGGTAATAACTTTTCCTGAGCCTGGTGGTGTGTGTCCTGAGGCTCCAGTACCTCCTTCCTGATGTTTGAGTGGTAATAACTGTCCCTGAACCTGGTGGTGTGGGTCCTCAGGCTCCTGTACCACCTTCTTGATGGTTCAGGGGTAATAACTATTCCTGAACCTGGTGGTGTGGATCCTGATGCTCCTGTATCTCCTTCCTGATGGTTGCAGTGTAATTACTGTTCCTGAACCTGGTGGTGTGAGACCTGAGGCTCCTGTACTTCCTTCCTGATATTTGCGTGGTAATGACTGTCCCTGAATCAGGTGGTGTTGGTCCTGAGGCTCCTGTACCTCCTTCCTGATAGCTGAGGGGTAATAACTGTTCCTGAACATGGTGGTATGGGTCCTGTTAGACCTGTACTTCCTTCCAGATGTTTGAAGGGTAAAAACTGTTCCTGAACCTGGTGGTGAGGGTCATCAGGCTCCTGTACCTCCTTCCTGATAGTTGAGGGGGAATAACCGTTCCTGAAGCTGGTGGTGTGGGTCCTGAGGTTCCTATATCTCCTTCCTGATGGTTGAGAGGTAATAACTGTTCCTGAACCTGGTAGTGTGAGTCCTGAGGCTCCTGTACCTCCTTCTTGATGGTTGAGGGGTAATAACCGTTCCTGAAGCTGGTGGTGTGGGTCCTGAGGCTCCTGTATCTCCTTCCGGATAGTTGAGGTGTAATAACTGTTTCTGAACCTGGTGGTGTGGGTCCTGAGGCTTCTGTACCTCCTTCCTGATGTTTGAGGGCTAATAACTGCTCCTGAACATGGTGGTGTGGGTCATGAGGCCCCTGTACCCCCTTCTTGATGGTTGCGGGGTAATAACTGTTCCCGAACCTGCTGGTGTGGGTTCTGAGGCTCCTGTACCGCTTTCCTGATGTTTGAAGGGTAATAACTATTCCTGAAATTGGTGGTGTGTGTCCTGAGGCTCCAGTACCTCCTTCCTGATGTTTGAGTGGTAATAACTGTCCCTGAACCTGGTGGTGTGGGTCCTCAGGCTCCTGTACCTCCTTCCTGATGGCTGAGGGGTAATGACCGTTCCTGAACCTGTTGGTGTGGGACCTGAGGCTCCTGCACCTCCTCCCTGATGTTTGAGGGGTAATAACTGTTCCTGAACCTGGTGGTGTGGGTCCTGAGGCTCCTGTACCTCCTCCCTGATGGTTGAGGGGTAATAACTGTTCCTGAACCTGGTGGTGTGGGTCCTGTGGCTCCTGTACCACCTTCTTGACAGTTCAGGGGTAATAACTATTCCTGAACCTGGTGGTGTGGATCCTGACGCTCCTGTATCTCCTTCCTGATGGTTGCAGTGTAATTACTGTTCCAGAACCTGGTGGTGTGAGACCTGAGGCTCCTGTACTTCCTTCCTGATGTTTGAGTGGTAATGACTGTCCCTGAATCAGGTGGTGAGGGTCCTGAGGCTCTTGTACCTCCTTCCTGATAGTTGAGGGGTAATAACTGTTCCTGAACCTGGTGGTGAAGGTCATCAGGCTCCTGTACCTCCTTCCTGATGGTTGAGGGGGAATAACCATTCCTGAACCTGTTGGTGTGGGTCCTGAGGCTCCTGTACCTCCTTTCTGATGCTTGAGGGGTAATAACCGTTCCTGAAGCTGGTGGTGTGGGTCCTGAGGTTCCTATATCTCCTTCCTGATGGTTGAGTGGTAATAACTGTTCCTGAACCTGGTGGTGTGGGTTCTGAGGCTCCTGTACCTCCTTCTTGATGTTTGAAGGGTAATAACTGTTCCTGAACCTGGTTCTGTGGGACATGAGGCTCCTGTACCCCCTTCCTGATGGTTCAGGTGTATAACTGTTCCTGAACCAGGTGGTGTGTGTCCTGAGGCTCCTGTACCTCCTTCCTGATGGTTGAGGTGTAATAACTGTTCCTGAACCTGGTGGTGTGGGTCCTGAGGCTCCTGTACCTCCTTCCTGATGTTTGAGTGGTAATAACTGTCCCTGAACCTGGTGGTGTGGGTCCTCAGGCTCCTGTACCTCCTTCCTGATGGCTGAGGGGTAATAACTTTTCCTGAGCCTGGTGGTGTGTGTCCTGAGGCTCCAGTACCTCCTTCCTGATGTTTGAGTGGTAATAACTGTCCCTGAACCTGGTGGTGTGGGTCCTCAGGCTCCTGTACCACCTTCTTGATGGTTCAGGGGTAATAACTATTCCTGAACCTGGTGGTGTGGATCCTGATGCTCCTGTATCTCCTTCCTGATGGTTGCAGTGTAATTACTGTTCCTGAACCTGGTGGTGTGAGACCTGAGGCTCCTGTACTTCCTTCCTGATATTTGCGTGGTAATGACTGTCCCTGAATCAGGTGGTGTTGGTCCTGAGGCTCCTGTACCTCCTTCCTGATAGCTGAGGGGTAATAACTGTTCCTGAACATGGTGGTATGGGTCCTGTTAGACCTGTACTTCCTTCCAGATGTTTGAAGGGTAAAAACTGTTCCTGAACCTGGTGGTGAGGGTCATCAGGCTCCTGTACCTCCTTCCTGATAGTTGAGGGGGAATAACCGTTCCTGAAGCTGGTGGTGTGGGTCCTGAGGTTCCTATATCTCCTTCCTGATGGTTGAGAGGTAATAACTGTTCCTGAACCTGGTGGTGTGAGTCCTGAGGCTCCTGTACCTCCTTCTTGATGGTTGAGGGGTAATAACCGTTCCTGAAGCTGGTGGTGTGGGTCCTGAGGCTCCTGTATCTCCTTCCTGATAGTTGAGGTGTAATAACTGTTTCTGAACCTGGTGGTGTGGGTCCTGAGGCTTCTGTACCTCCTTCCTGATGTTTGAGGGCTAATAACTGCTCCTGAACATGGTGGTGTGGGTCATGAGGCCCCTGTACCCCCTTCTTGATGGTTGCGGGGTAATAACTGTTCCCGAACCTGCTGGTGTGGATCCTGACGCTCCTGTATCTCCTTCCTGATGGTTGCAGTGTAATTACTGTTCCTGAACCTGGTGGTGTGTGTCCTGAGGCTCCTGTACCTCCTTCCTGATGTTTGAGTGGTAATAACTGTCCCTGAACCTGGTGGTGTGGGTCCTCAGGCTCCTGTACCTCCTTCCTGATGGCTGAGGGGTAATGACCGTTCCTGAACCTGTTGGTGTGGGACCTGAGGCTCCTGCACCTCCTCCCTGATGTTTGAGGGGTAATAACTGTTCCTGAACCTGGTGGTGTGGGTCCTGAGGCTCCT
The DNA here is from genome assembly GCF_963921235.1 of Mobula hypostoma. NCBI lineage: Eukaryota > Metazoa > Chordata > Chondrichthyes > Myliobatiformes > Myliobatidae > Mobula > Mobula hypostoma. The sequence continues at coordinate 58,270 of NW_026948214.1, forward strand.
GTACCTCCTCCCTGATGGTTGAGGGGTAATAACTGTTCCTGAACCTGGTGGTGTGGGTCCTGTGGCTCCTGTACCACCTTCTTGACAGTTCAGGGGTAATAACTATTCCTGAACCTGGTGGTGTGGATCCTGACGCTCCTGTATCTCCTTCCTGATGGTTGCAGTGTAATTACTGTTCCAGAACCTGGTGGTGTGAGACCTGAGGCTCCTGTACTTCCTTCCTGATGTTTGAGTGGTAATGACTGTCCCTGAATCAGGTGGTGAGGGTCCTGAGGCTCTTGTACCTCCTTCCTGATAGTTGAGGGGTAATAACTGTTCCTGAACCTGGTGGTGAAGGTCATCAGGCTCCTGTACCTCCTTCCTGATGGTTGAGGGGGAATAACCATTCCTGAACCTGTTGGTGTGGGTCCTGAGGCTCCTGTACCTCCTTTCTGATGCTTGAGGGGTAATAACCGTTCCTGAAGCTGGTGGTGTGGGTCCTGAGGTTCCTATATCTCCTTCCTGATGGTTGAGTGGTAATAACTGTTCCTGAACCTGGTGGTGTGGGTTCTGAGGCTCCTGTACCTCCTTCTTGATGTTTGAAGGGTAATAACTGTTCCTGAACCTGGTTCTGTGGGACATGAGGCTCCTGTACCCCCTTCCTGATGGTTCAGGTGTAATAACTGTTCCTGAACCAGGTGGTGTGTGTCCTGAGGCTCCTATACCTCCTTCCGGATGGTTGAGGTGTAATGACCGTTCCTGAACCTGTTGGTGTGGGTCCTGAGGCTCCTGTACCTCCTCCCTGATGGTTGAGGGGTAATAACTGTTCCTGAACCTGGTGGTGTGGGTCCTGAGGCTCCTGTACCTCCTTCCTGATGGTTGAGGGGTAATAACTGTTCCTGAACCTGGTGGTGTGGGTCCTGAGGCTCCTGTACCTCCTCCCTGATGTTTGAGGGGTAATAACTGTTCCTGAACCTGGTGGTGAGGGTCATTAGGCTCCTGTACCTCCTTCCTGATGGCTGACGGGGAATAACCATTCCTGAACCTGTTGGTGTGGGACCTGAGGCTCCTGTACCTCCTTCCTGATGGTTGAGGTGTAATAACTGCTCCTGAATCTGATGCTGTGGGTCCTGAGGCTCCAGTACCTCCTTCCTGATGTTTGAGTGGTAATAACTGTCCCTGAACCTGGTGGTGTGGGTCCTCAGGCTCCTGTACCTCCTTCCTGATGGCTGAGGGGTAATAACTTTTCCTGAGCCTGGTGGTGTGTGTCCTGAGGCTCCAGTACCTCCTTCCTGATGTTTGAGTGGTAATAACTGTCCCTGAACCTGGTGGTGTGGGTCCTCAGGCTCCTGTACCACCTTCTTGACGGTTCAGGGGTAATAACTATTCCTGAACCTGGTGGTGTGGATCCTGATGCTCCTGTATCTCCTTCCTGATGGTTGCAGTGTAATTACTGTTCCTGAACCTGGTGGTGTGAGACCTGAGGCTCCTGTACTTCCTTCCTGATATTTGCGTGGTAATGACTGTCCCTGAATCAGGTGGTGTTGGTCCTGAGGCTCCTGTACCTCCTTCCTGATAGCTGAGGGGTAATAACTGTTCCTGAACATGGTGGTGTGGGTCCTGTTAGACCTGTACTTCCTTCCAGATGTTTGAGGGGTAAAAACTGTTCCTGAACCTGGTGGTGAGGGTCATCAGGCTCCTGTACCTCCTTCCTGATAGTTGAGGGGGAATAACCGTTCCTGAAGCTGGTGGTGTGGGTCCTGAGGTTCCTATATCTCCTTCCTGATGGTTGAGAGGTAATAACTGTTCCTGAACCTGGTGGTGTGAGTCCTGAGGCTCCTGTACCTCCTTCTTGATGGTTGAGGGGTAATAACCGTTCCTGAAGCTGGTGGTGTGGGTCCTGAGGCTCCTGTATCTCCTTCCTGATAGTTGAGGTGTAATAACTGTTTCTGAACCTGGTGGTGTGGGTCCTGAGGCTTCTGTACCTCCTTCCTGATGTTTGAGGGCTAATAACTGCTCCTGAACATGGTGGTGTGTGTCATGAGGCCCCTGTACCCCGTTCTTGATGGTTGCGGGGTAATAACTGTTCCCGAACCTGCTGGTGTGGGTTCTGAGGCTCCTGTACCGCTTTCCTGATGTTTGAAGGGTAATAACTATTCCTGAAATTGGTGGTGTGTGTCCTGAGGCTCCTGTATCTCCTTCCTGATGGTTGCAGGGTAATTACTTTTCCTGAGCCAGGTGGTGTGTGTCCTGAGGCTCCAGTACCTCCTTCCTGATGTTTGAGTGGTAATAACTGTCCCTGAACCTGGTGGTGTGGGTCCTCAGGCTCCTGTACCTCCTTCCTGATGGCTGAGGGGTAATGACCGTTCCTGAACCTGTTGGTGTGGGACCTGAGGCTCCTGCACCTCCTCCCTGATGTTTGAGGGGTAATAACTGTTCCTGAACCTGGTGGTGTGGGTCCTGAGGCTCCTGTACCTCCTCCCTGATGGTTGAGGGGTAATAACTGTTCCTGAACCTGGTGGTGTGGGTCCTGTGGCTCCTGTACCACCTTCTTGACAGTTCAGGGGTAATAACTATTCCTGAACCTGGTGGTGTGGATCCTGACGCTCCTGTATCTCCTTCCTGATGGTTGCAGTGTAATTACTGTTCCAGAACCTGGTGGTGTGAGACCTGAGGCTCCTGTACTTCCTTCCTGATGTTTGAGTGGTAATGACTGTCCCTGAATCAGGTGGTGAGGGTCCTGAGGCTCTTGTACCTCCTTCCTGATAGTTGAGGGGTAATAACCTTTCCTGAACCTGGTGGTGAAGGTCATCAGGCTCCTGTACCTCCTTCCTGATGGTTGAGGGGGAATAACCATTCCTGAACCTGTTGGTGTGGGTCCTGAGGCTCCTGTACCTCCTTTCTGATGCTTGAGGGGTAATAACCGTTCCTGAAGCTGGTGGTGTGGGTCCTGAGGTTCCTATATCTCCTTCCTGATGGTTGAGTGGTAATAACTGTTCCTGAACCTGGTGGTGTGGGTTCTGAGGCTCCTGTACCTCCTTCTTGATGTTTGAAGGGTAATAACTGTTCCTGAACCTGGTTCTGTGGGACATGAGGCTCCTGTACCCCCTTCCTGATGGTTCAGCTGTATAACTGTTCCTGAATCAGGTGGTGTTGGTCCTGAGGCTCCTGTACCTCCTTCCTGATAGCTGAGGGGTAATAACTGTTCCTGAACATGGTGGTGTGGGTCCTGTTAGACCTGTACTTCCTTCCAGATGTTTGAGGGGTAAAAACTGTTCCTGAACCTGGTGGTGAGGGTCATCAGGCTCCTGTACCTCCTTCCTGATAGTTGAGGGGGAATAACCGTTCCTGAAGCTGGTGGTGTGGGTCCTGAGGTTCCTATATCTCCTTCCTGATGGTTGAGAGGTAATAACTGTTCCTGAACCTGGTGGTGTGAGTCCTGAGGCTCCTGTACCTCCTTCTTGATGGTTGAGGGGTAATAACCGTTCCTGAAGCTGGTGGTGTGGGTCCTGAGGCTCCTGTATCTCCTTCCTGATAGTTGAGGTGTAATAACTGTTTCTGAACCTGGTGGTGTGGGTCCTGAGGCTTCTGTACCTCCTTCCTGATGTTTGAGGGCTAATAACTGCTCCTGAACATGGTGGTGTGGGTCATGAGGCCCCTGTACCCCGTTCTTGATGGTTGCGGGGTAATAACTGTTCCCGAACCTGCTGGTGTGGGTTCTGAGGCTCCTGTACCGCTTTCCTGATGTTTGAAGGGTAATAACTATTCCTGAAATTGGTGGTGTGTGTCCTGAGGCTCCTGTATCTCCTTCCTGATGGTTGCAGGGTAATTACTTTTCCTGAGCCAGGTGGTGTGTGTCCTGAGGCTCCAGTACCTCCTTCCTGATGTTTGAGTGGTAATAACTGTCCCTGAACCTGGTGGTGTGGGTCCTCAGGCTCCTGTACCTCCTTCCTGATGGCTGAGGGGTAATGACCGTTCCTGAACCTGTTGGTGTGGGACCTGAGGCTCCTGCACCTCCTCCCTGATGTTTGAGGGGTAATAACTGTTCCTGAACCTGGTGGTGTGGGTCCTGAGGCTCCTGTACCTCCTCCCTGATGGTTGAGGGGTAATAACTGTTCCTGAACCTGGTGGTGTGGGTCCTGTGGCTCCTGTACCACCTTCTTGACAGTTCAGGGGTAATAACTATTCCTGAACCTGGTGGTGTGGATCCTGACGCTCCTGTATCTCCTTCCTGATGGTTGCAGTGTAATTACTGTTCCAGAACCTGGTGGTGTGAGACCTGAGGCTCCTGTACTTCCTTCCTGATGTTTGAGTGGTAATGACTGTCCCTGAATCAGGTGGTGAGGGTCCTGAGGCTCCTGTACCTCCTTCCTGATAGTTGAGGGGTAATAACTGTTCCTGAACCTGGTGGTGAAGGTCATCAGGCTCCTGTACCTCCTTCCTGATGGTTGAGGGGGAATAACCATTCCTGAACCTGTTGGTGTGGGTCCTGAGGCTCCTGTACCTCCTTCCTGATGGTTGAGGGGTAATAACCATTCCTGAAGCTGGTGGTGTGGGTCCTGAGGTTCCTATATCTCCTTCCTGATGGTTGAGTGGTAATAACTGTTCCTGAACCTGGTGGTGTGGGTTCTGAGGCTCCTGTACCTCCTTCTTGATGTTTGAAGGGTAATAACTGTTCCTGAACCTGGTTCTGTGGGACATGAGGCTCCTGTACCCCCTTCCTGATGGGTCAGGTGTATAACTGTTCCTGAACCAGGTGGTGTGTGTCCTGAGGCTCCTATACCTCCTTCCGGATGGTTGAGGTGTAATGACCGTTCCTGAACCTGTTGGTGTGGGTCCTGAGGCTCCTGTACCTCCTCCCTGATGTTTGAGGGGTAATAACTGTTCCTGAACCTGGTGGTGAGGGTCATTAGGCTCCTGTACCTCCTTCCTGATGGCTGACGGGGAATAACCATTCCTGAACCTGTTGGTGTGGGACCTGAGGCTCCTGTACCTCCTTCCTGATGTTTGAGTGGTAATAACTGTCCCTGAACCTGGTGGTGTGGGTCCTCAGGCTCCTGTACCTCCTTCCTGATGGCTGAGGGGTAATAACTTTTCCTGAGCCTGGTGGTGTGTGTCCTGAGGCTCCAGTACCTCCTTCCTGATGTTTGAGTGGTAATAACTGTCCCTGAACCTGGTGGTGTGGGTCCTCAGGCTCCTGTACCACCTTCTTGACGGTTCAGGGGTAATAACTATTCCTGAACCTGGTGGTGTGGATCCTGATGCTCCTGTATCTCCTTCCTGATGGTTGCAGTGTAATTACTGTTCCTGAACCTGGTGGTGTGAGACCTGAGGCTCCTGTACTTCCTTCCTGATATTTGCGTGGTAATGACTGTCCCTGAATCAGGTGGTGTTGGTCCTGAGGCTCCTGTACCTCCTTCCTGATAGCTGAGGGGTAATAACTGTTCCTGAACATGGTGGTATGGGTCCTGTTAGACCTGTACTTCCTTCCAGATGTTTGAAGGGTAAAAACTGTTCCTGAACCTGGTGGTGAGGGTCATCAGGCTCCTGTACCTCCTTCCTGATAGTTGAGGGGGAATAACCGTTCCTGAAGCTGGTGGTGTGGGTCCTGAGGTTCCTATATCTCCTTCCTGATGGTTGAGAGGTAATAACTGTTCCTGAACCTGGTGGTGTGAGTCCTGAGGCTCCTGTACCTCCTTCTTGATGGTTGAGGGGTAATAACCGTTCCTGAAGCTGGTGGTGTGGGTCCTGAGGCTCCTGTATCTCCTTCCTGATAGTTGAGGTGTAATAACTGTTTCTGAACCTGGTGGTGTGGGTCCTGAGGCTTCTGTACCTCCTTCCTGATGTTTGAGGGCTAATAACTGCTCCTGAACATGGTGGTGTGGGTCATGAGGCCCCTGTACCCCCTTCTTGATGGTTGCGGGGTAATAACTGTTCCCGAACCTGCTGGTGTGGGTTCTGAGGCTCCTGTACCGCTTTCCTGATGTTTGAAGGGTAATAACTATTCCTGAAATTGGTGGTGTGTGTCCTGAGGCTCCTGTATCTCCTTCCTGATGGTTGCAGGGTAATTACTTTTCCTGAGCCTGGTGGTGTGTGTCCTGAGGCACCAGTACCTCCTTCCTGATGTTTGAGTGGTAATAACTGTCCCTTAACCTGGTGGTGTGGGTCCTCAGGCTCCTGTACCTCCTTCCTGATGGCTGAGGGGTAATGACCGTTCCTGAACCTGTTGGTGTGGGACCTGAGGCTCATGCACCTCCTCCCTGATGTTTGAGGGGTAATAACTGTTCCTGAACCTGGTGGTGTGGGTCCTGAGGCTCCTGTACCTCCTCCCTGATGGTTGAGGGGTAATAACTGTTCCTGAACCTGGTGGTGTGGGTCCTGTGGCTCCTGTACCACCTTCTTGACAGTTCAGGGGTAATAACTATTCCTGAACCTGGTGGTGTGGATCCTGACGCTCCTGTATCTCCTTCCTGATGGTTGCAGTGTAATTACTGTTCCAGAACCTGGTGGTGTGAGACCTGAGGCTCCTGTACTTCCTTCCTGATGTTTGAGTGGTAATGACTGTCCCTGAATCAGGTGGTGAGGGTCCTGAGGCTCCTGTACCTCCTTCCTGATAGTTGAGGGGTAATAACTGTTCCTGAACCTGGTGGTGAAGGTCATCAGGCTCCTGTACCTCCTTCCTGATGGTTGAGGGGGAATAACCATTCCTGAACCTGTTGGTGTGGGTCCTGAGGCTCCTGTACCTCCTTTCTGATGCTTGAGGGGTAATAACCGTTCCTGAAGCTGGTGGTGTGGGTCCTGAGGTTCCTATATCTCCTTCCTGATGGTTGAGTGGTAATAACTGTTCCTGAACCTGGTTCTGTGGGACATGAGGCTCCTGTACCCCCTTCCTGATGGGTCAGGTGTAATAACTGTTCCTGAACCTGGTGGTGTGGGTCCTGAGGCTCCTGTACCTCCTCCCTGATGTTTGAGGGGTAATAACTGTTCCTGAACCTGGTGGTGAGGGTCATTAGGCTCCTGTACCTCCTTCCTGATGGCTGACGGGGAATAAACATTCCTGAACCTGTTGGTGTGGGACCTGAGGCTCCTGTACCTGCTTCCTGATGTTTGAGTGGTAATAACTGTCCCTGAACCTGGTGGTGTGGGTCCTCAGGCTCCTGTACCTCCTTCCTGATGGCTGAGGGGTAATAACTTTTCCTGAGCCTGGTGGTGTGTGTCCTGAGGCTCCTGTATCTCCTTCCTGATGGTTGCAGTGTAATTACTGTTCCTGAACCTGGTGGTGTGAGACCTGAGGCTCCTGTACTTCCTTCCTGATATTTGCGTGGTAATGACTGTCCCTGAATCAGGTGGTGTTGGTCCTGAGGCTCCTGTACCTCCTTCCTGATAGCTGAGGGGTAATAACTGTTCCTGAACATGGTGGTGTGGGTCCTGTTAGACCTGTACTTCCTTCCAGATGTTTGAGGGGTAAAAACTGTTCCTGAACCTGGTGGTGAGGCTCATCAGGCTCCTGTACCTCCTTCCTGATAGTTGAGGGGGAATAACCGTTCCTGAAGCTGGTGGTGTGGGTCCTGAGGTTCCTATATCTCCTTCCTGATGGTTGAGAGGTAATAACTGTTCCTGAACCTGGTGGTGTGAGTCCTGAGGCTCCTGTACCTCCTTCTTGATGGTTGAGGGGTAATAACCGTTCCTGAAGCTGGTGGTGTGGGTCCTGAGGCTCCTGTATCTCCTTCCTGATAGTTGAGGTGTAATAACTGTTTCTGAACCTGGTGGTGTGGGTCCTGAGGCTTCTGTACCTCCTTCCTGATGTTTGAGGGCTAATAACTGCTCCTGAACATGGTGGTGTGGGTCATGAGGCCCCTGTACCCCCTTCTTGATGGTTGCGGGGTAATAACTGTTCCCGAACCTGCTGGTGTGGGTTCTGAGGCTCCTGTACCGCTTTCCTGATGTTTGAAGGGTAATAACTATTCCTGAAATTGGTGGTGTGTGTCCTGAGGCTCCTGTATCTCCTTCCTGATGGTTGAGGGGTAATAACTGTTCCTGAACCTGGTGGTGTGTGTCCTGAGGCTCCTGTATCTCCTTCCTGATGGTTGCAGGGTAATTACTTTTCCTGAGCCTGGTGGTGTGTGTCCTGAGGCTCCAGTACCTCCTTCCTGATGTTTGAGTGGTAATAACTGTCCCTGAACCTGGTGGTGTGGGTCCTCAGGCTCCTGTACCTCCTTCCTGATGGCTGAGGGGTAATGACCGTTCCTGAACCTGTTGGTGTGGGTCCTGAGGCTCCTGCACCTCCTCCCTGATGTTTGAGGGGTAATAACTGTTCCTGAACCTGGTGGTGTGGGTCCTGAGGCTCCTGTACCTCCTCCCTGATGGTTGAGGGGTAATAACTGTTCCTGAACCTGGTGGTGTGGGTCCTGTGGCTCCTGTACCACCTTCTTGACAGTTCAGGGGTAATAACTATTCCTGAACCTGGTGGTGTGGATCCTGACGCTCCTGTATCTCCTTCCTGATGGTTGCAGTGTAATTACTGTTCCAGAACCTGGTGGTGTGAGACCTGAGGCTCCTGTACTTCCTTCCTGATGTTTGAGTGGTAATGACTGTCCCTGAATCAGGTGGTGAGGGTCCTGAGGCTCTTGTACCTCCTTCCTGATAGTTGAGGGGTAATAACTGTTCCTGAACCTGGTGGTGAAGGTCATCAGGCTCCTGTACCTCCTTCCTGATGGTTGAGGGGGAATAACCATTCCTGAACCTGTTGGTGTGGGTCCTGAGGCTCCTGTACCTCCTTTCTGATGCTTGAGGGGTAATAACCGTTCCTGAAGCTGGTGGTGTGGGTCCTGAGGTTCCTATATCTCCTTCCTGATGGTTGAGTGGTAATAACTGTTCCTGAACCTGGTGGTGTGGGTTCTGAGGCTCCTGTACCTCCTTCTTGATGTTTGAAGGGTAATAACTGTTCCTGAACCTGGTTCTGTGGGACATGAGGCTCCTGTACCCCCTTCCTGATGGTTCAGGTGTATAACTGTTCCTGAACCAGGTGGTGTGTGTCCTGAGGCTCCTATACCTCCTTCTTGATGTTTGAAGGGTAATAACTGTTCCTGAACCTGGTTCTGTGGGACATGAGGCTCCTGTACCCCCTTCCTGATGGTTCAGGTGTATAACTGTTCCTGAACCAGGTGGTGTGTGTCCTGAGGCTCCTGTACCTCCTTCTTGATGTTTGAAGGGTAATAACTGTTCCTGAACCTGGTTCTGTGGGACATGAGGCTCCTGTACCCCCTTCCTGATGGTTCAGGTGTATAACTGTTCCTGAACCTGGTGGTGTGGGTCCTGAGGCTCCTGTACCTCCTCCCTGATGTTTGAGGGGCAATAACTGTTCCTGAACCTGGTGGTGAGGGTCATTAGGCTCCTGTACCTCCTTCCTGATGGCTGACGGGGAATAACCATTCCTGAACCTGTTGGTGTGGGACCTGAGGCTCCTGTACCTCCTTCCTGATGGTTGAGGTGTAATGACTGTTCCTGAACCTGTTGGTGTGGGTCCTGAGGCTCCTGTACCTCCTTCCTGATGTTTGAGTGGTAATAACTGTCCCTGAACCTGGTGGTGTGGGTCCTCAGGCTCCTGTACCTCCTTCCTGATGGCTGAGGGGTAATAACTTTTCCTGAGCCTGGTGGTGTGTGTCCTGAGGCTCCAGTACCTCCTCCCTGATGTTTGAGTGGTAATAACTGTCCCTGAACCTGGTGGTGTGGGTCCTCAGGCTCCTGTACCACCTTCTTGACGGTTGAGGGGGAATAACCATTCCTGAACCTGTTGGTGTGGGTCCTGAGGCTCCTGTACCTCCTTTCTGATGCTTGAGGGGTAATAACCGTTCCTGAAGCTGGTGGTGTGGGTCCTGAGGTTCCTATATCTCCTTCCTGATGGTTGAGGTGTAATAACTGTTCCTGAACCTGGTGGTGTGGGTCCTGAGGCTCCAGTACCTCCTTCCTGATGTTTGAGTGGTAATAACTGTCCCTGAACCTGGTGGTGTGGGTCCTCAGGCTCCTGTACCTCCTTCCTGATGGTTGCGGGGTAATAACTCTTCCTGAACCTGGTGGTGTGGGTCCTGAGGCTCCTGTACCTCCTTCCTGATGTTTGAGTGGTAATAACTGTCCCTGAACCTGGTGGTGTGGGTCCTGAGGCTCCTGTACCTCCTTCCTGATGGTTGAGGGGGAATAACCATTCCTGAACCTGGTGGTGTGGGTCCTGAGGCTCCTGTACCTCCTTTCTGATGCTTGAGGGGTAATAACCGTTCCTGAAGCTGGTGGTGTGGGTCCTGAGGTTCCTATATCTCCTTCCTGATGGTTGAGTGGTAATAACTGTTCCTGAACCTGGTGGTGTGGGTTCTGAGGCTCCTGTACCTCCTTCTTGATGTTTGAAGGGTAATAACTGTTCCTGAACCTGGTTCTGTGGGACATGAGGCTCCTGTACCCCCTTCCTGATGGTTCAGCTGTATAACTGTTCCTGAATCAGGTGGTGTTGGTCCTGAGGCTCCTGTACCTCCTTCCTGATAGCTGAGGGGTAATAACTGTTCCTGAACATGGTGGTGTGGGTCCTGTTAGACCTGTACTTCCTTCCAGATGTTTGAGGGGTAAAAACTGTTCCTGAACCTGGTGGTGAGGGTCATCATGCTCCTGTACCTCCTTCCTGATAGTTGAGGGGGAATAACCGTTCCTTAAGCTGGTGGTGTGGGTCCTGAGGTTCCTATATCTCCTTCCTGATGGTTGAGAGGTAATAACTGTTCCTGAACCTGGTGGTGTGAGTCCTGAGGCTCCTGTACTTCCTTCTTGATGGTTGAGGGGTAATAACCGTTCCTGAAGCTGGTGGTGTGTGTCCTGAGGCTCCTGTATCTCCTTCCTGATAGTTGAGGTGTAATAACTGTTTCTGAACCTGGTGGTGTGGGTCCTGAGGCTTCTGTACCTCCTTCCTGATGTTTGAGGGCTAATAACTGCTCCTGAACATGGTGGTGTGGGTCATGAGGCCCCTGTACCCCGTTCTTGATGGTTGCGGGGTAATAACTGTTCCCGAACCTGCTGGTGTGGGTTCTGAGGCTCCTGTACCGCTTTCCTGATGTTTGAAGGGTAATAACTATTCCTGAAATTGGTGGTGTGTGTCCTGAGGCTCCTGTATCTCCTTCCTGATGGTTGCAGGGTAATTACTTTTCCTGAGCCAGGTGGTGTGTGTCCTGAGGCTCCAGTACCTCCTTCCTGATGTTTGAGTGGTAATAACTGTCCCTGAACCTGGTGGTGTGGGTCCTGAGGCTCCTGTACCTCCTCCCTGATGGTTGAGGGGTAATAACTGTTCCTGAACCTGGTGGTGTGGGTCCTGTGGCTCCTGTACCACCTTCTCGACAGTTCAGGGGTAATAACTATTCCTGAACCTGGTGGTGTGGATCCTGACGCTCCTGTATCTCCTTCCTGATGGTTGCAGTGTAATTACTGTTCCAGAACCTGGTGGTGTGAGACCTGAGGCTCCTGTACTTCCTTCCTGATGTTTGAGTGGTAATGACTGTCCCTGAATCAGGTGGTGAGGGTCCTGAGGCTCTTGTACCTCCTTCCTGATAGTTGAGGGGTAATAACTGTTCCTGAACCTGGTGGTGAAGGTCATCAGGCTCCTGTACCTCCTTCCTGATGGTTGAGGGGGAATAACTGTTCCTGAACCTGTTGGTGTGGGTCCTGAGGCTCCTGTACCTCCTTTCTGATGCTTGAGGGGTAATAACCGTTCCTGAAGCTGGTGGTGTGGGTCCTGAGGTTCCTATATCTCCTTCCTGATGGTTGAGTGGTAATAACTGTTCCTGAACCTAGTGGTGTGGGTTCTGAGGCTCCTGTACCTCCTTCTTGATGTTTGAAGGGTAATAACTGTTCCTGAACCTGGTTCTGTGGGACATGAGGCTCCTGTACCCCCTTCCTGATGGTTCAGGTGTATAACTGTTCCTGAACCAGGTGGTGTGTGTCCTGAGGCTCCTATACCTCCTTCCGGATGGTTGAGGTGTAATGACCGTTCCTGAACCTGTTGGTGTGGGTCCTGAGGCTCCTGTACCTCCTCCCTGATGTTTGAGGGGTAATAACTGTTCCTGAACCTGGTGGTGAGGGTCATTAGGCTCCTGTACCTCCTTCCTGATGGCTGACGGGGAATAACCATTCCTGAACCTGTTGGTGTGGGACCTGAGGCTCCTGTACCTCCTTCCTGATGGTTGAGGTGTAATAACTTTTCCTGAGCCTGGTGGTGTGTGTCCTGAGGCTCCAGTACCTCCTTCCTGATGTTTGAGTGGTAATAACTGTCCCTGAACCTGGTGGTGTGGGTCCTCAGGCTCCTGTACCTCCTTCCTGATGGCTGAGGGGTAATAACTTTTCCTGAGCCTGGTGGTGTGTGTCCTGAGGCTCCAGTACCTCCTTCCTGATGTTTGAGTGGTAATAACTGTCCCTGAACCTGGTGGTGTGGGTCCTCAGGCTCCTGTACCACCTTCTTGACGGTTCAGGGGTAATAACTATTCCTGAACCTGGTGGTGTGGATCCTGATGCTCCTGTAACTCCTTCCTGATGGTTGCAGTGTAATTACTGTTCCTGAACCTGGTGGTGTGAGACCTGAGGCTCCTGTACTTCCTTCCTGATATTTGCGTGGTAATGACTGTCCCTGAATCAGGTGGTGTTGGTCCTGAGGCTCCTGTACCTCCTTCCTGATAGCTGAGGGGTAATAACTGTTCCTGAACATGGTGGTGTGGGTCCTGTTAGACCTGTACTTCCTTCCAGATGTTTGAGGGGTAAAAACTGTTCCTGAACCTGGTGGTGAGGGTCATCAGGCTCCTGTACCTCCTTCCTGATAGTTGAGGGGGAATAACCGTTCCTGAAGCTGGTGGTGTGGGTCCTGAGGTTCCTATATCTCCTTCCTGATGGTTGAGAGGTAATAACTGTTCCTGAACCTGGTAGTGTGAGTCCTGAGGCTCCTGTACCTCCTTCTTGATGGTTGAGGGGTAATAACCGTTCCTGAAGCTGGTGGTGTGGGTCCTGAGGCTCCTGTATCTCCTTCCGGATAGTTGAGGTGTAATAACTGTTTCTGAACCTGGTGGTGTGGGTCCTGAGGCTTCTGTACCTCCTTCCTGATGTTTGAGGGCTAATAACTGCTCCTGAACATGGTGGTGTGGGTCATGAGGCCCCTGTACCCCCTTCTTGATGGTTGCGGGGTAATAACTGTTCCCGAACCTGCTGGTGTGGGTTCTGAGGCTCCTGTACCGCTTTCCTGATGTTTGAAGGGTAATAACTATTCCTGAAATTGGTGGTGTGTGTCCTGAGGCTCCAGTACCTCCTTCCTGATGTTTGAGTGGTAATAACTGTCCCTGAACCTGGTGGTGTGGGTCCTCAGGCTCCTGTACCTCCTTCCTGATGGCTGAGGGGTAATGACCGTTCCTGAACCTGTTGGTGTGGGACCTGAGGCTCCTGCACCTCCTCCCTGATGTTTGAGGGGTAATAACTGTTCCTGAACCTGGTGGTGTGGGTCCTGAGGCTCCTGTACCTCCTCCCTGATGGTTGAGGGGTAATAACTGTTCCTGAACCTGGTGGTGTGGGTCCTGTGGCTCCTGTACCACCTTCTTGACAGTTCAGGGGTAATAACTATTCCTGAACCTGGTGGTGTGGATCCTGACGCTCCTGTATCTCCTTCCTGATGGTTGCAGTGTAATTACTGTTCCAGAACCTGGTGGTGTGAGACCTGAGGCTCCTGTACTTCCTTCCTGATGTTTGAGTGGTAATGACTGTCCCTGAATCAGGTGGTGAGGGTCCTGAGGCTCTTGTACCTCCTTCCTGATAGTTGAGGGGTAATAACTGTTCCTGAACCTGGTGGTGAAGGTCATCAGGCTCCTGTACCTCCTTCCTGATGGTTGAGGGGGAATAACCATTCCTGAACCTGTTGGTGTGGGTCCTGAGGCTCCTGTACCTCCTTTCTGATGCTTGAGGGGTAATAACCGTTCCTGAAGCTGGTGGTGTGGGTCCTGAGGTTCCTATATCTCCTTCCTGATGGTTGAGTGGTAATAACTGTTCCTGAACCTAGTGGTGTGGGTTCTGAGGCTCCTGTACCTCCTTCTTGATGTTTGAAGGGTAATAACTGTTCCTGAACCTGGTTCTGTGGGACATGAGGCTCCTGTACCCCCTTCCTGATGGTTCAGGTGTATAACTGTTCCTGAACCAGGTGGTGTGTGTCCTGAGGCTCCTATACCTCCTTCCGGATGGTTGAGGTGTAATGACCGTTCCTGAACCTGTTGGTGTGGGTCCTGAGGCTCCTGTACCTCCTCCCTGATGGTTGAGGTGTAATAACTGCTCCTGAATCTGATGCTGTGGGTCCTGAGGCTCCAGTACCTCCTTCCTGATGTTTGAGTGGTAATAACTGTCCCTGAACCTGGTGGTGTGGGTCCTGAGGCTCCTGTACCTCCTTCCGGATGGTTGAGGTGTAATAACTGTTCCTGAACCTGGTGGTGATTGTCATTAGGCTCCTGTACCTCCTTCCTGATGGCTGACGGGGAATAACCATTCCTGAACCTGTTGGTGTGGGACCTGAGGCTCCTGTACCTCCTTCCTGATGGTTGAGGTGTAATAACTGCTCCTGAATCTGATGCTGTGGGTCCTGAGGCTCCAGTACCTCCTTCCTGATGTTTGAGTGGTAATAACTGTCCCTGAACCTGGTGGTGTGGGTCCTCAGGCTCCTGTACCTCCTTCCTGATGGCTGAGGGGTAATAACTTTTCCTGAGCCTGGTGGTGTGTGTCCTGAGGCTCCAGTACCTCCTTCCTGATGTTTGAGTGGTAATAACTGTCCCTGAACCTGGTGGTGTGGGTCCTCAGGCTCCTGTACCACCTTCTTGATGGTTCAGGGGTAATAACTATTCCTGAACCTGGTGGTGTGGATCCTGATGCTCCTGTATCTCCTTCCTGATGGTTGCAGTGTAATTACTGTTCCTGAACCTGGTGGTGTGAGACCTGAGGCTCCTGTACTTCCTTCCTGATATTTGCGTGGTAATGACTGTCCCTGAATCAGGTGGTGTTGGTCCTGAGGCTCCTGTACCTCCTTCCTGATAGCTGAGGGGTAATAACTGTTTCTGAACATGGTGGTATGGGTCCTGTTAGACCTGTACTTCCTTCCAGATGTTTGAAGGGTAAAAACTGTTCCTGAACCTGGTGGTGAGGATCATCAGGCTCCTGTACCTCCTTCCTGATAGTTGAGGGGGAATAACCGTTCCTGAAGCTGGTGGTGTGGGTCCTGAGGTTCCTATATCTCCTTCCTGATGGTTGAGAGGTAATAACTGTTCCTGAACCTGGTGGTGTGAGTCCTGAGGCTCCTGTACCTCCTTCTTGATGGTTGAGGGGTAATAACCGTTCCTGAAGCTGGTGGTGTGGGTCCTGAGGCTCCTGTATCTCCTTCCTGATAGTTGAGGTGTAATAACTGTTTCTGAACCTGGTGGTGTGGGTCCTGAGGCTTCTGTACCTCCTTCCTGATGTTTGAGGGCTAATAACTGCTCCTGAACATGGTGGTGTGGGTCATGAGGCCCCTGTACCCCGTTCTTGATGGTTGCGGGGTAATAACTGTTCCCGAACCTGCTGGTGTGGGTTCTGAGGCTCCTGTACCGCTTTCCTGATGTTTGAAGGGTAATAACTATTCCTGAAATTGGTGGTGTGTGTCCTGAGGCTCCTGTATCTCCTTCCTGATGGTTGCAGGGTAATTACTTTTCCTGAGCCAGGTGGTGTGTGTCCTGAGGCTCCAGTACCTCCTTCCTGATGTTTGAGTGGTAATAACTGTCCCTGAACCTGGTGGTGTGGGTCCTCAGGCTCCTGTACCTCCTTCCTGATGGCTGAGGGGTAATGACCGTTCCTGAACCTGTTGGTGTGGGACCTGAGGCTCCTGCACCTCCTCCCTGATGTTTGAGGGGTAATAAGTGTTCCTGAACCTGGTGGTGTGGGTCCTGAGGCTCCTGTACCTCCTCCCTGATGGTTGAGGGGTAATAACTGTTCCTGAACCTGGTGGTGTGGGTCCTGTGGCTCCTGTACCACCTTCTTGACAGTTCAGGGGTAATAACTATTCCTGAACCTGGTGGTGTGGATCCTGACGCTCCTGTATCTCCTTCCTGATGGTTGCAGTGTAATTACTGTTCCAGAACCTGGTGGTGTGAGACCTGAGGCTCCTGTACTTCCTTCCTGATGTTTGAGTGGTAATGACTGTCCCTGAATCAGGTGGTGAGGGTCCTGAGGCTCTTGTACCTCCTTCCTGATAGTTGAGGGGTAATAACTGTTCCTGAACCTGGTGGTGAAGGTCATCAGGCTCCTGTACCTCCTTCCTGATGGTTGAGGGGGAATAACCATTCCTGAACCTGTTGGTGTGGGTCCTGAGGCTCCTGTACCTCCTTTCTGATGCTTGAGGGGTAATAACCGTTCCTGAAGCTGGTGGTGTGGGTCCTGAGGTTCCTTTATCTCCTTCCTGATGGTTGAGTGGTAATAACTGTTCCTGAACCTGGTGGTGTGGGTTCTGAGGCTCCTGTACCTCCTTCTTGATGTTTGAAGGGTAATAACTGTTCCTGAACCTGGTTCTGTGGGACATGAGGCTCCTGTACCCCCTTCCTGATGGTTCAGGTGTATAACTGTTCCTGAACCAGGTGGTGTGTGTCCTGAGGCTCCTGTACCTCCTTCCGGATGGTTGAGGTGTAATGACTGTTCCTGAACCTGTTGGTGTGGGTCCTGAGGCTCCTGTACCTCCTCCCTGATGTTTGAGTGGTAATAACTGTCCCTGAACCTGGTGGTGTGGGTCCTCAGGCTCCTGTACCGCCTTCCTGATGGCTGAGGGGTAATAACTTTTCCTGAGCCTGGTGGTGTGTGTCCTGAGGCTCCAGTACCTCCTTCCTGATGTTTGAGTGGTAATAACTGTCCCTGAACCTGGTGGTGTGGGTCCTCAGGCTCCTGTACCACCTTCTTGACGGTTCAGGGGTAATAACTATTCCTGAACCTGGTGGTGTGGATCCTGATGCTCCTGTATCTCCTTCCTGATGGTTGCAGTGTAATTACTGTTCCTGAACCTGGTGGTGTGAGACCTGAGGCTCCTGTACTTCCTTCCTGATATTTGCGTGGTAATGACTGTCCCTGAATCAGGTGGTGTTGGTCCTGAGGCTCCTGTACCTCCTTCCTGATAGCTGAGGGGTAATAACTGTTCCTGAACATGGTGGTGTGGGTCCTGTTAGACCTGTACTTCCTTCCAGATGTTTGAGGGGTAAAAACTGTTCCTGAACCTGGTGGTGAGGGTCATCAAGGCTCCTGTACCTCCTTCCTGATAGTTGAGGGGGAATAACCGTTCCTGAAGCTGGTGGTGTGGGTCCTGAGGTTCCTATATCTCCTTCCTGATGGTTGAGAGGTAATAACTGTTCCTGAACCTGGTGGTGTGAGTCCTGAGGCTCCTGTACCTCCTTCTTGATGGTTGAGGGGTAATAACCGTTCCTGAAGCTGGTGGTGTGGGTCCTGAGGCTCCTGTATCTCCTTCCTGATAGTTGAGGTGTAATAACTGTTTCTGAACCTGGTGGTGTGGGTCCTGAGGCTTCTGTACCTCCTTCCTGATGTTTGAGGGCTAATAACTGCTCCTGAACATGGTGGTGTGGGTCATGAGGCCCCTGTACCCCCTTCTTGATGGTTGCGGGGTAATAACTGTTCCCGAACCTGCTGGTGTGGGTTCTGAGGCTCCTGTACCGCTTTCCTGATGTTTGAAGGGTAATAACTATTCCTGAAATTGGTGGTGTGTGTCCTGAGGCTCCTGTATCTCCTTCCTGATGGTTGCAGGGTAATTACTTTTCCTGAGCCTGGTGGTGTGTGTCCTGAGGCTCCAGTACCTCCTTCCTGATGTTTGAGTGGTAATAACTGTCCCTGAACCTGGTGGTGTGGGTCCTCAGGCTCCTGTACCTCCTTCCTGATGGCTGAGGGGTAATGACCGTTCCTGAACCTGTTGGTGTGGGACCTGAGGCTCCTGCACCTCCTCCCTGATGTTTGAGGGGTAATAACTGTTCCCGAACCTGGTGGTGTGGGTCCTGAGGCTCCTGTACCTCCTTCCTGATAGCTGAGGGGTAATAACTGTTCCTGAACATGGTGGTGTGGGTCCTGTTAGACCTGTACTTCCTTCCAGATGTTTGAGGGGTAAAAACTGTTCCTGAACCTGGTGGTGAGGGTCATCATGCTCCTGTACCTCCTTCCTGATAGTTGAGGGGGAATAACCGTTCCTTAAGCTGGTGGTGTGGGTCCTGAGGTTCCTATATCTCCTTCCTGATGGTTGAGAGGTAATAACTGTTCCGGAACCTGGTGGTGTGAGTCCTGAGGCTCCTGTACTTCCTTCTTGATGGTTGAGGGGTAATAACCGTTCCTGAAGCTGGTGGTGTGGGTCCTGAGGCTCCTGTATCTCCTTCCTGATAGTTGAGGTGTAATAACTGTTTCTGAACCTGGTGGTGTGGGTCCTGAGGCTTCTGTACCTCCTTCCTGATGTTTGAGGGCTAATAACTGCTCCTGAACATGGTGGTGTGGGTCATGAGGCCCCTGTACCCCGTTCTTGATGGTTGCGGGGTAATAACTGTTCCCGAACCTGCTGGTGTGGGTTCTGAGGCTCCTGTACCGCTTTCCTGATGTTTGAAGGGTAATAACTATTCCTGAAATTGGTGGTGTGTGTCCTGAGGCTCCTGTATCTCCTTCCTGATGGTTGCAGGGTAATTACTTTTCCTGAGCCAGGTGGTGTGTGTCCTGAGGCTCCAGTACCTCCTTCCTGATGTTTGAGTGGTAATAACTGTCCCTGAACCTGGTGGTGTGGGTCCTCAGGCTCCTGTACCTCCTTCCTGATGGCTGAGGGGTAATGACCGTTCCTGAACCTATTGGTGTGGGACCTGAGGCTCCTGCACCTCCTCCCTGATGTTTGAGGGGTAATAACTGTTCTTGAACCTGGTGGTGTGGGTCCTGAGGCTCCTGTACCTCCTCCCTGATGGTTGAGGGGTAATAACTGTTCCTGAACCTGGTGGTGTGGGTCCTGTGGCTCCTGTACCACCTTCTCGACAGTTCAGGGGTAATAACTATTCCTGAACCTGGTGGTGTGGATCCTGACGCTCCTGTATCTCCTTCCTGATGGTTGCAGTGTAATTACTGTTCCAGAACCTGGTGGTGTGAGACCTGAGGCTCCTGTACTTCCTTCCTGATGTTTGAGTGGTAATGACTGTCCCTGAATCAGGTGGTGAGGGTCCTGAGGCTCCTGTACCTCCTTCTTGATGTTTGAAGGGTAATAACTGTTCCTGAACCTGGTTCTGTGGGACATGAGGCTCCTGTACCCCCTTCCTGATGGTTCAGGTGTATAACTGTTCCTGAACCAGGTGGTGTGGGTCCTGAGGCTCCTGTACCTCCTCCCTGATGTTTGAGGGGTAATAACTGTTCCTGAACCTGGTGGTGAGGGTCATTAGGCTCCTGTACCTCCTTCCTGATGGCTGACGGGGAATAACCATTCCTGAACCTGTTGGTGTGGGACCTGAGGCTCCTGTACCTCCTTCCTGATGGTTGAGGTGTAATAACTGCTCCTGAATCTGATGCTGTGGGTCCTGAGGCTCCAGTACCTCCTTCCTGATGTTTGAGTGGTAATAACTGTCCCTGAACCTGGTGGTGTGGGTCCTCAGGCTCCTGTACCTCCTTCCTGATGGCTGAGGGGTAATAACTTTTCCTGAGCCTGGTGGTGTGTGTCCTGAGGCTCCAGTACCTCCTTCCTGATGTTTGAGTGGTAATAACTGTCCCTGAACCTGGTGGTGTGGGTCCTCAGGCTCCTGTACCACCTTCTTGACGGTTCAGGGGTAATAACTATTCCTGAACCTGGTGGTGTGGATCCTGATGCTCCTGTATCTCCTTCCTGATGGTTGCAGTGTAATTACTGTTCCTGAACCTGGTGGTGTGAGACCTGAGGCTCCTGTACTTCCTTCCTGATATTTGCGTGGTAATGACTGTCCCTGAATCAGGTGGTGTTGGTCCTGAGGCTCCTGTACCTCCTTCCTGATAGCTGAGGGGTAATAACTGTTCCTGAACATGGTGGTGTGGGTCCTGTTAGACCTGTACTTCCTTCCAGATGTTTGAGGGGTAAAAACTGTTCCTGAACCTGGTGGTGAGGGTCATCAGGCTCCTGTACCTCCTTCCTGATAGTTGAGGGGGAATAACCGTTCCTGAAGCTGGTGGTGTGGGTCCTGAGGTTCCTATATCTCCTTCCTGATGGTTGAGAGGTAATAACTGTTCCTGAACCTGGTAGTGTGAGTCCTGAGGCTCCTGTACCTCCTTCTTGATGGTTGAGGGGTAATAACCGTTCCTGAAGCTGGTGGTGTGGGTCCTGAGGCTCCTGTATCTCCTTCCTGATAGTTGAGGTGTAATAACTGTTCCTGAACCTGGTGGTGTGGGTCCTGAGGCTTCTGTACCTCCTTCCTGATGTTTGAGGGCTAATAACTGCTCCTGAACATGGTGGTGTGGGTCATGAGGCCCCTGTACCCCCTTCTTGATGGTTGCGGGGTAATAACTGTTCCCGAACCTGCTGGTGTGGGTTCTGAGGCTCCTGTACCGCTTTCCTGATGTTTGAAGGGTAATAACTATTCCTGAAATTGGTGGTGTGTGTCCTGAGGCTCCAGTACCTCCTTCCTGATGTTTGAGTGGTAATAACTGTCCCTGAACCTGGTGGTGTGGGTCCTCAGGCTCCTGTACCTCCTTCCTGATGGCTGAGGGGTAATGACCGTTCCTGAACCTGTTGGTGTGGGACCTGAGGCTCCTGCACCTCCTCCCTGATGTTTGAGGGGTAATAACTGTTCCTGAACCTGGTGGTGTGGGTCCTGAGGCTCCTGTACCTCCTCCCTGATGGTTGAGGGGTAATAACTGTTCCTGAACCTGGTGGTGTGGGTCCTGTGGCTCCTGTACCACCTTCTCGACAGTTCAGGGGTAATAACTATTCCTGAACCTGGTGGTGTGGATCCTGACGCTCCTGTATCTCCTTCCTGATGGTTGCAGTGTAATTACTGTTCCTGAACCTGGTGGTGTGAGACCTGAGGCTCCTGTACTTCCTTCCTGATATTTGCGTGGTAATGACTGTCCCTGAATCAGGTGGTGTTGGTCCTGAGGCTCCTGTACCTCCTTCCTGATAGCTGAGGGGTAATAACTGTTTCTGAACATGGTGGTATGGGTCCTGTTAGACCTGTACTTCCTTCCAGATGTTTGAAGGGTAAAAACTGTTCCTGAACCTGGTGGTGAGGGTCATCAGGCTCCTGTACCTCCTTCCTGATAGTTGAGGGGGAATAACCGTTCCTGAAGCTGGTGGTGTGGGTCCTGAGGTTCCTATATCTCCTTCCTGATGGTTGAGAGGTAATAACTGTTCCTGAACCTGGTGGTGTGAGTCCTGAGGCTCCTGTACCTCCTTCTTGATGGTTGAGGGGTAATAACCGTTCCTGAAGCTGGTGGTGTGGGTCCTGAGGCTCCTGTATCTCCTTCCTGATAGTTGAGGTGTAATAACTGTTTCTGAACCTGGTGGTGTGGGTCCTGAGGCTTCTGTACCTCCTTCCTGATGTTTGAGGGCTAATAACTGCTCCTGAACATGGTGGTGTGGGTCATGAGGCCCCTGTACCCCCTTCTTGATGGTTGCGGGGTAATAACTGTTCCCGAACCTGCTGGTGTGGGTTCTGAGGCTCCTGTACCGCTTTCCTGATGTTTGAAGGGTAATAACTATTCCTGAAATTGGTGGTGTGTGTCCTGAGGCTCCTGTATCTCCTTCCTGATGGTTGCAGGGTAATTACTTTTCCTGAGCCAGGTGGTGTGTGTCCTGAGGCTCCAGTACCTCCTTCCTGATGTTTGAGTGGTAATAACTGTCCCTGAACCTGGTGGTGTGGGTCCTCAGGCTCCTGTACCTCCTTCCTGATGGCTGAGGGGTAATGACCGTTCCTGAACCTGTTGGTGTGGGACCTGAGGCTCCTGCACCTCCTCCCTGATGTTTGAGGGGTAATAACTGTTCCTGAACCTGGTGGTGTGGGTCCTGAGGCTCCTGTACCTCCTCCCTGATGGTTGAGGGGTAATAACTGTTCCTGAACCTGGTGGTGTGGGTCCTGTGGCTCCTGTACCACCTTCTTGACAGTTCAGGGGTAATAACTATTCCTGAACCTGGTGGTGTGGATCCTGACGCTCCTGTATCTCCTTCCTGATGGTTGCAGTGTAATTACTGTTCCAGAACCTGGTGGTGTGAGACCTGAGGCTCCTGTACTTCCTTCCTGATGTTTGAGTGGTAATGACTGTCCCTGAATCAGGTGGTGAGGGTCCTGAGGCTCTTGTACCTCCTTCCTGATAGTTGAGGGGTAATAACTGTTCCTGAACCTGGTGGTGAAGGTCATCAGGCTCCTGTACCTCCTTCCTGATGGTTGAGGGGGAATAACCATTCCTGAACCTGTTGGTGTGGGTCCTGAGGCTCCTGTACCTCCTTTCTGATGCTTGAGGGGTAATAACCGTTCCTGAAGCTGGTGGTGTGGGTCCTGAGGTTCCTTTATCTCCTTCCTGATGGTTGAGTGGTAATAACTGTTCCTGAACCTGGTGGTGTGGGTTCTGAGGCTCCTGTACCTCCTTCTTGATGTTTGAAGGGTAATAACTGTTCCTGAACCTGGTTCTGTGGGACATGAGGCTCCTGTACCCCCTTCCTGATGGTTCAGGTGTATAACTGTTCCTGAACCAGGTGGTGTGTGTCCTGAGGCTCCTGTACCTCCTTCCTGATGGTTGAGGTGTAATAACTGTTCCTGAACCTGGTGGTGTGGGTCCTGAGGCTCCTGTACCTCCTTCCTGATAGTTGAGGGGGTAATAACTGTCCCTGAACCTGGTGGTGTGGGTCCTCAGGCTCCTGTACCGCCTTCCTGATGGCTGAGGGGTAATAACTTTTCCTGAGCCTGGTGATGTGGATCCTGATGCTCCTGTATCTCCTTCCTGATGGTTGCAGTGTAATTACTGTTCCTGAACCTGGTGGTTGAGACCTGAGGCTCCTGTACTTCCTTCCTGATATTTGCGTGGTAATGACTGTCCCTGAATCAGGTGGTGTTGGTCCTGAGGCTCCTGTACCTCCTTCCTGATGTTTGAGTGGTAATAACTGTCCCTGAACCTGTTGGTGTGGGTCCTGAGGCTCCTGTACCTCCTACCTGATGTTTGAGGGGCAATAACTGTTCCTGAACCTGGTGGTGAGGGTCATTAGGCTCCTGTACCTCCTTCCTGATGGCTGACGGGGAATAACCATTCCTGAACCTGTTGGTGTGGGACCTGAGGCTCCTGTACCTCCTTCCTGATGGTTGAGGTGTAATAACTGCTCCTGAATCTGATGCTGTGGGTCCTGAGGCTCCAGTACCTCCTTCCTGATGTTTGAGTGGTAATAACTGTCCCTGAACCTGGTGGTGTGGGTCCTCAGGCTCCTGTACCACCTTCCTGATGGCTGAGGGGTAATAACTTTTCCTGAGCCTGGTGGTGTGTGTCCTGAGGCTCCAGTACCTCCTTCCTGATGTTTGAGTGGTAATAACTGTCCCTGAACCTGGTGGTGTGGGTCCTCAGGCTCCTGTACCACCTTCTTGATGGTTCAGGGGTAATAACTATTCCTGAACCTGGTGGTGTGGATCCTGATGCTCCTGTATCTCCTTCCTGATGGTTGCAGTGTAATTACTGTTCCTGAACCTGGTGGTGTGAGACCTGAGGCTCCTGTACTTCCTTCCTGATATTTGCGTGGTAATGACTGTCCCTGAATCAGGTGGTGTTGGTCCTGAGGCTCCTGTACCTCCTTCCTGATAGCTGAGGGGTAATAACTGTTCCTGAACATGGTGGTATGGGTCCTGTTAGACCTGTACTTCCTTCCAGATGTTTGAAGGGTAAAAACTGTTCCTGAACCTGGTGGTGAGGGTCATCAGGCTCCTGTACCTCCTTCCTGATAGTTGAGGGGGAATAACCGTTCCTGAAGCTGGTGGTGTGGGTCCTGAGGTTCCTATATCTCCTTCCTGATGGTTGAGAGGTAATAACTGTTCCTGAACCTGGTGGTGTGAGTCCTGAGGCTCCTGTACCTCCTTCTTGATGGTTGAGGGGTAATAACCGTTCCTGAAGCTGGTGGTGTGGGTCCTGAGGCTCCTGTATCTCCTTCCTGATAGTTGAGGTGTAATAACTGTTTCTGAACCTGGTGGTGTGGGTCCTGAGGCTTCTGTACCTCCTTCCTGATGTTTGAGGGCTAATAACTGCTCCTGAACATGGTGGTGTGGGTCATGAGGCCCCTGTACCCCCTTCTTGATGGTTGCAGGGTAATAACTGTTCCCGAACCTGCTGGTGTGGGTTCTGAGGCTCCTGTACCGCTTTCCTGATGTTTGAAGGGTAATAACTATTCCTGAAATTGGTGGTGTGTGTCCTGAGGCTCCTGTATCTCCTTCCTGATGGTTGCAGGGTAATTACTTTTCCTGAGCCAGGTGGTGTGTGTCCTGAGGCTCCAGTACCTCCTTCCTGATGTTTGAGTGGTAATAACTGTCCCTGAACCTGGTGGTGTGGGTCCTCAGGCTCCTGTACCTCCTTCCTGATGGCTGAGGGGTAATGACCGTTCCTGAACCTGTTGGTGTGGGACCTGAGGCTCCTGCACCTCCTCCCTGATGTTTGAGGGGTAATAACTGTTCCTGAACCTGGTGGTGTGGGTCCTGAGGCTCCTGTACCTCCTCCCTGATGGTTGAGGGGTAATAACTGTTCCTGAACCTGGTGGTGTGGGTCCTGTGGCTCCTGTACCACCTTCTCGACAGTTCAGGGGTAATAACTATTCCTGAACCTGGTGGTGTGGATCCTGACGCTCCTGTATCTCCTTCCTGATGGTTGCAGTGTAATTACTGTTCCAGAACCTGGTGGTGTGAGACCTGAGGCTCCTGTACTTCCTTCCTGATGTTTGAGTGGTAATGACTGTCCCTGAATCAGGTGGTGAGGGTCCTGAGGCTCTTGTACCTCATTCCTGATAGTTGAGGGGTAATAACTGTTCCTGAACCTGGTGGTGAAGGTCATCAGGCTCCTGTACCTCCTTCCTGATGGTTGAGGGGGAATAACCATTCCTGAACCTGTTGGTGTGGGTCCTGAGGCTCCTGTACCTCCTTTCTGATGCTTGAGGGGTAATAACCGTTCCTGAAGCTGGTGGTGTGGGTCCTGAGGTTCCTATATCTCCTTCCTGATGGTTGAGTGGTAATAACTGTTCCTGAACCTGGTGGTGTGGGTCCTGAGGCTCCTGTACCTCCTTCTTGATGTTTGAGGGGCAATAACTGTTCCTGAACCTGGTGGTGAGGGTCATTGGGCTCCTGTACCTCCTTCCTGATGGCTGACGGGGAATAACCATTCCTGAACCTGTTGGTGTGGGACCTGAGGCTCCTGTACCTCCTTCCTGATGTTTGAGTGGTAATAACTGTCCCTGAACCTGGTGGTGTGGGTCCTCAGGCTCCTGTACCTCCTTCCTGATGGCTGAGGGGTAATAACTTTTCCTGAGCCTGGTGGTGTGTGTCCTGAGGCTCCAGTACCTCCTTCCTGATGTTTGAGTGGTAATAACTGTCCCTGAACCTGGTGGTGTGGGTCCTCAGGCTCCTGTACCACCTTCTTGACGGTTCAGGGGTAATAACTATTCCTGAACCTGGTGGTGTGGATCCTGATGCTCCTGTATCTCCTTCCTGATGGTTGCAGTGTAATTACTGTTCCTGAACCTGGTGGTGTGAGACCTGAGGCTCCTGTACTTCCTTCCTGATATTTGCGTGGTAATGACTGTCCCTGAATCAGGTGGTGTTGGTCCTGAGGCTCCTGTACCTCCTTCCTGATAGCTGAGGGGTAATAACTGTTCCTGAACATGGTGGTGTGGGTCCTGTTAGACCTGTACTTCCTTCCAGATGTTTGAGGGGTAAAAACTGTTCCTGAACCTGGTGGTGAGGGTCATCAGGCTCCTGTACCTCCTTCCTGATAGTTGAGGGGGAATAACCGTTCCTGAAGCTGGTGGTGTGGGTCCTGAGGTTCCTATATCTCCTTCCTGATGGTTGAGAGGTAATAACTGTTCCTGAACCTGGTGGTGTGAGTCCTGAGGCTCCTGTACCTCCTTCTTGATGGTTGAGGGGTAATAACCGTTCCTGAAGCTGGTGGTGTGGGTCCTGAGGCTCCTGTATCTCCTTCCTGATAGTTGAGGTGTAATAACTGTTTCTGAACCTGGTGGTGTGGGTCCTGAGGCTCCTGTACCTCCTCCCTGATGGTTGAGGGGTAAAAACTGTTCCTGAACCTGGTGGTGAGGGTCATCAGGCTCCTGTACCTCCTTCCTGATAGTTGAGGGGGAATAACCGTTCCTGAAGCTGGTGGTGTGGGTCCTGAGGTTCCTATATCTCCTTCCTGATGGTTGAGAGGTAATAACTGTTCCTGAACCTGGTGGTGTGAGTCCTGAGGCTCCTGTACCTCCTTCCTGATGGCTGAGGGGTAATGACCGTTCCTGAACCTGTTGGTGTGGGACCTGAGGCTCCTGCACCTCCTACCTGATGTTTGAGGGGTAATAACTGTTCCTGAACCTGGTGGTGTGGGTCCTGAGGCTCCTGTACCTCCTCCCTGATGGTTGAGGGGTAATAACTGTTCCTGAACCTGGTGGTGTGGGTCCTGTGGCTCCTGTACCACCTTCTTGACAGTTCAGGGGTAATAACTATTCCTGAACCTGGTGGTGTGGGTCCTGACGCTCCTGTATCTCCTTCCTGATGGTTGCAGTGTAATTACTGTTCCAGAACCTGGTGGTGTGAGACCTGAGGCTCCTGTACTTCCTTCCTGATGTTTGAGTGGTAATGACTGTCCCTGAATCAGGTGGTGAGGGTCCTGAGGCTCTTGTACCTCATTCCTGATAGTTGAGGGGTAATAACTGTTCCTGAACCTGGTGGTGAAGGTCATCAGGCTCCTGTACCTCCTTCCTGATGGTTGAGGGGGAATAACCATTCCTGAACCTGTTGGTGTGGGTCCTGAGGCTCCTGTACCTCCTTTCTGATGCTTGAGGGGTAATAACCGTTCCTGAAGCTGGTGGTGTGGGTCCTGAGGTTCCTATATCTCCTTCCTGATGGTTGAGTGGTAATAACTGTTCCTGAACCTGGTGGTGTGGGTTCTGAGGCTCCTGTACCTCCTTCTTGATGTTTGAGGGGCAATAACTGTTCCTGAACCTGGTGGTGAGGGTCATGAGGCTCCTGTACCTCCTTCCTGATGGCTGAGGGGGAATAACCATTCCTGAACCTGTTGGTGTGGGACCTGAGGCTCCTGTACCTCCTTCCTGATGGTTGAGGTGTAATAACTGCTCCTGAATCTGATGCTGTGGGTCCTGAGGCTCCAGTACCTCCTTCCTGATGTTTGAGTGGTAATAACTGTCCCTGAACCTGGTGGTGTGGGTCCTCAGGCTCCTGTACCTCCTTCCTGATGGCTGAGGGGTAATAACTTTTCCTGAGCCTGGTGGTGTGTGTCCTGAGGCTCCAGTACCTCCTTCCTGATGTTTGAGTGGTAATAACTGTCCCTGAACCTGGTGGTGTGGGTCCTCAGGCTCCTGTACCACCTTCTTGACGGTTCAGGGGTAATAACTATTCCTGAACCTGGTGGTGTGGATCCTGATGCTCCTGTATCTCCTTCCTGATGGTTGCAGTGTAATTACTGTTCCTGAACCTGGTGGTGTGAGACCTGAGGCTCCTGTACTTCCTTCCTGATATTTGCGTGGTAATGACTGTCCCTGAATCAGGTGGTGTTGGTCCTGAGGCTCCTGTACCTCCTTCCTGATAGCTGAGGGGTAATAACTGTTCCTGAACATGGTGGTGTGGGTCCTGTTAGACCTGTACTTCCTTCCAGATGTTTGAGGGGTAAAAACTGTTCCTGAACCTGGTGGTGAGGGTCATCAGGCTCCTGTACCTCCTTCCTGATAGTTGAGGGGGAATAACCGTTCCTGAAGCTGGTGGTGTGGGTCCTGAGGTTCCTATATCTCCTTCCTGATGGTTGAGAGGTAATAACTGTTCCTGAACCTGGTGGTGTGAGTCCTGAGGCTCCTGTACCTCCTTCTTGATGGTTGAGGGGTAATAACCGTTCCTGAAGCTGGTGGTGTGGGTCCTGAGGCTCCTGTATCTCCTTCCTGATAGTTGAGGTGTAATAACTGTTTCTGAACCTGGTGGTGTGGGTCCTGAGGCTTCTGTACCTCCTTCCTGATGTTTGAGGGCTAATAACTGCTCCTGAACATGGTGGTGTGGGTCATGAGGCCCCTGTACCCCCTTCTTGATGGTTGCGGGGTAATAACTGTTCCCGAACCTGCTGGTGTGGGTTCTGAGGCTCCTGTACCGCTTTCCTGATGTTTGAAGGGTAATAACTATTCCTGAAATTGGTGGTGTGTGTCCTGAGGCTCCTGTATCTCCTTCCTGATGGTTGCAGGGTAATTACTTTTCCTGAGCCTGGTGGTGTGTGTCCTGAGGCTCCAGTACCTCCTTCCTGATGTTTGAGTGGTAATAACTGTCCCTGAACCTGGTGGTGTGGGTCCTCAGGCTCCTGTACCTCCTTCCTGATGGCTGAGGGGTAATGACCGTTCCTGAACCTGTTGGTGTGGGACCTGAGGCTCCTGCACCTCCTCCCTGATGTTTGAGGGGTAATAACTGTTCCTGAACCTGGTGGTGTGGGTCCTGAGGCTCCTGTACCTCCTCCCTGATGGTTGAGGGGTAATAACTGTTCCTGAACCTGGTGGTGTGGGTCCTGTGGCTCCTGTACCACCTTCTTGACAGTTCAGGGGTAATAACTATTCCTGAACCTGGTGGTGTGGATCCTGACGCTCCTGTATCTCCTTCCTGATGGTTGCAGTGTAATTACTGTTCCAGAACCTGGTGGTGTGAGACCTGAGGCTCCTGTACTTCCTTCCTGATGTTTGAGTGGTAATGACTGTCCCTGAATCAGGTGGTGAGGGTCCTGAGGCTCTTGTACCTCCTTCCTGATAGTTGAGGGGTAATAACCTTTCCTGAACCTGGTGGTGAAGGTCATCAGGCTCCTGTACCTCCTTCCTGATGGTTGAGGGGGAATAACATTTCCTGAACCTGGTGGTGTGGGTCCTGAGGCTCCTGTACCTCCTTTCTGATGCTTGAGGGGTAATAACCGTTCCTGAAGCTGGTGGTGTGGGTCCTGAGGTTCCTATATCTCCTTCCTGATGGTTGAGTGGTAATAACTGTTCCTGAACCTGGTGGTGTGGGTTCTGAGGCTCCTGTACCTCCTTCTTGATGTTTGAAGGGTAATAACTGTTCCTGAACCTGGTTCTGTGGGACATGAGGCTCC
The DNA here is from genome assembly GCF_963921235.1 of Mobula hypostoma. Taxonomy (NCBI): domain Eukaryota; kingdom Metazoa; phylum Chordata; class Chondrichthyes; order Myliobatiformes; family Myliobatidae; genus Mobula; species Mobula hypostoma. The sequence continues at coordinate 87,589 of NW_026948214.1, forward strand.
TGTACCCCCTTCCTGATGGTTCAGCTGTATAACTGTTCCTGAATCAGGTGGTGTTGGGTCCTGAGGCTCCTGTACCTCCTTCCTGATAGCTGAGGGGTAATAACTGTTCCTGAACCTGGTGGTGTGGGTCCTGATGGACCTGTACCTCCTTCCTGATGGTTGAGGGGTAAAAACTGTTCCTGAACCTGGTGGTGAGGGTCATCAGGCTCCTGTACCTCCTTCCTGATAGTTGAGGGGGAATAACCGTTCCTGAACCTGGTGGTGTGGGTCCTGAGGCTCCTGTATCTCCTTCCTGATGGTTGAGAGGTAATAACTGTTCCTGAACCTGGTGGTGTGAGTCCTGAGGCTCCTGTACTTCCTTCTTGATGGTTGAGGGGTAATAACCGTTCCTGAAGCTGGTGGTGTGGGTCCTGAGGCTCCTGTATCTCCTTCCTGATAGTTGAGGTGTAATAACTGTTTCTGAACCTGGTGGTGTGGGTCCTGAGGCTTCTGTACCTCCTTCCTGATGTTTGAGGGCTAATAACTGCTCCTGAACATGGTGGTGTGGGTCATGAGGCCCCTGTACCTCCTTCTTGATGGTTGCGGGGTAATAACTGTTCCCGAACCTGCTGGTGTGGGTACTGAGGCTCCTGTACCTCATTCCTGATGTTTGAAGGGTAATAACTATTCCTGAAATTGGTGGTGTGTGTCCTGAGGCTCCTGTATCTCCTTCCTGATGGTTGCAGGGTAATTACTTTTCCTGAGCCAGGTGGTGTGTGTCCTGAGGCTCCAGTACCTCCTTCCTGATGTTTGAGTGGTAATAACTGTCCCTGAACCTGGTGGTGTGGGTCCTCAGGCTCCTGTACCTCCTTCCTGATGGCTGAGGGGTAATGACCGTTCCTGAACCTGTTGGTGTGGGACCTGAGGCTCCTGTACCTCCTCCCTGATGTTTGAGGGGTAATAACTGTTCCTGAACCTGGTGGTGAGGGTCATTAGGCTCCTGTACCTCCTTCCTGATGGCTGACGGGGAATAACCATTCCTGAACCTGTTGGTGTGGGACCTGAGGCTCCTGTACCTGCTTCCTGATGGTTGAGGTGTAATAACTGCTCCTGAATCTGATGCTGTGGGTCCTGAGGCTCCAGTACCTCCTTCCTGATGTTTGAGTGGTAATAACTGTCCCTGAACCTGGTGGTGTGGGTCCTCAGGCTCCTGTACCTCCTTCCTGATGGCTGAGGGGTAATAACTTTTCCTGAGCCTGGTGGTGTGTGTCCTGAGGCTCCAGTACCTCCTTCCTGATGTTTGAGTGGTAATAACTGTCCCTGAACCTGGTGGTGTGGGTCCTCAGGCTCCTGTACCACCTTCTTGATGGTTCAGGGGTAATAACTATTCCTGAACCTGGTGGTGTGGATCCTGATGCTCCTGTATCTCCTTCCTGATGGTTGCAGTGTAATTACTGTTCCTGAACCTGGTGGTGTGAGACCTGAGGCTCCTGTACTTCCTTCCTGATATTTGCGTGGTAATGACTGTCCCTGAATCAGGTGGTGTTGGTCCTGAGGCTCCTGTACCTCCTTCCTGATAGCTGAGGGGTAATAACTGTTCCTGAACATGGTGGTATGGGTCCTGTTAGACCTGTACTTCCTTCCAGATGTTTGAAGGGTAAAAACTGTTCCTGAACCTGGTGGTGAGGGTCATCAGGCTCCTGTACCTCCTTCCTGATAGTTGAGGGGGAATAACCGTTCCTGAAGCTGGTGGTGTGGGTCCTGAGGTTCCTATATCTCCTTCCTGATGGTTGAGAGGTAATAACTGTTCCTGAACCTGGTGGTGTGAGTCCTGAGGCTCCTGTACCTCCTTCTTGATGGTTGAGGGGTAATAACCGTTCCTGAAGCTGGTGGTGTGGGTCCTGAGGCTCCTGTATCTCCTTCCTGATAGTTGAGGTGTAATAACTGTTTCTGAACCTGGTGGTGTGGGTCCTGAGGCTTCTGTACCTCCTTCCTGATGTTTGAGGGCTAATAACTGCTCCTGAACATGGTGGTGTGGGTCATGAGGCCCCTGTACCCCCTTCTTGATGGTTGCGGGGTAATAACTGTTCCCGAACCTGCTGGTGTGGGTTCTGAGGCTCCTGTACCGCTTTCCTGATGTTTGAAGGGTAATAACTATTCCTGAAATTGGTGGTGTGTGTCCTGAGGCTCCTGTATCTCCTTCCTGATGGTTGCAGGGTAATTACTTTTCCTGAGCCAGGTGGTGTGTGTCCTGAGGCTCCAGTACCTCCTTCCTGATGTTTGAGTGGTAATAACTGTCCCTGAACCTGGTGGTGTGGGTCCTCAGGCTCCTGTACCTCCTTCCTGATGGCTGAGGGGTAATGACCATTCCTGAACCTGTTGGTGTGGGACCTGAGGCTCCTGCACCTCCTCCCTGATGTTTGAGGGGTAATAAGTGTTCCTGAACCTGGTGGTGTGGGTCCTGAGGCTCCTGTACCTCCTCCCTGATGGTTGAGGGGTAATAACTGTTCCTGAACCTGGTGGTGTGGGTCCTGTGGCTCCTGTACCACCTTCTTGACAGTTCAGGGGTAATAACTATTCCTGAACCTGGTGGTGTGGATCCTGACGCTCCTGTATCTCCTTCCTGATGGTTGCAGTGTAATTACTGTTCCAGAACCTGGTGGTGTGAGACCTGAGGCTCCTGTACTTCCTTCCTGATGTTTGAGTGGTAATGACTGTCCCTGAATCAGGTGGTGAGGGTCCTGAGGCTCTTGTACCTCCTTCCTGATAGTTGAGGGGTAATAACTGTTCCTGAACCTGGTGGTGAAGGTCATCAGGCTCCTGTACCTCCTTCCTGATGGTTGAGGGGGAATAACCATTCCTGAACCTGTTGGTGTGGGTCCTGAGGCTCCTGTACCTCCTTTCTGATGCTTGAGGGGTAATAACCGTTCCTGAAGCTGGTGGTGTGGGTCCTGAGGTTGCTATATCTCCTTCCTGATGGTTGAGTGGTAATAACTGTTCCTGAACCTGGTGGTGTGGGTTCTGAGGCTCCTGTACCTCCTTCTTGATGTTTGAAGGGTAATAACTGTTCCTGAACCTGGTTCTGTGGGACATGAGGCTCCTGTACCCCCTTCCTGATGGTTCAGGTGTATAACTGTTCCTGAACCAGGTGGTGTGTGTCCTGAGGCTCCTATACCTCCTTCCGGATGGTTGAGGTGTAATGACTGCTCCTGAATCTGATGCTGTGGGTCCTGAGGCTCCTGTACCTCCTCCCTGATGTTTGAGTGGTAATAACTGTCCCTGAACCTGGTGGTGTGGGTCCTCAGGCTCCTGTACCTCCTTCCTGATGGCTGAGGGGTAATAACTTTTCCTGAGCCTGGTGGTGTGTGTCCTGAGGCTCCAGTACCTCCTTCCTGATGTTTGAGTGGTAATAACTGTCCCTGAACCTGGTGGTGTGGGTCCTCAGGCTCCTGTACCACCTTCTTGACGGTTCAGGGGTAATAACTATTCCTGAACCTGGTGGTGTGGATCCTGATGCTCCTGTATCTCCTTCCTGATGGTTGCAGTGTAATTACTGTTCCTGAACCTGGTGGTGTGAGACCTGAGGCTCCTGTACTTCCTTCCTGATATTTGCGTGGTAATGACTGTCCCTGAATCAGGTGGTGTTGGTCCTGAGGCTCCTGTACCTCCTTCCTGATAGCTGAGGGGTAATAACTGTTCCTGAACATGGTGGTGTGGGTCCTGTTAGACCTGTACTTCCTTCCAGATGTTTGAGGGGTAAAAACTGTTCCTGAACCTGGTGGTGAGGGTCATCAGGCTCCTGTACCTCCTTCCTGATAGTTGAGGGGGAATAACCGTTCCTGAAGCTGGTGGTGTGGGTCCTGAGGTTCCTATATCTCCTTCCTGATGGTTGAGAGGTAATAACTGTTCCTGAACCTGGTGGTGTGAGTCCTGAGGCTCCTGTACCTCCTTCTTGATGGTTGAGGGGTAATAACCGTTCCTGAAGCTGGTGGTGTGGGTCCTGAGGCTCCTGTATCTCCTTCCTGATAGTTGAGGTGTAATAACTGTTTCTGAACCTGGTGGTGTGGGTCCTGAGGCTTCTGTACCTCCTTCCTGATGTTTGAGGGCTAATAACTGCTCCTGAACATGGTGGTGTGGGTCATGAGGCCCCTGTACCCCCTTCTTGATGGTTGCGGGGTAATAACTGTTCCCGAACCTGCTGGTGTGGGTTCTGAGGCTCCTGTACCGCTTTCCTGATGTTTGAAGGGTAATAACTATTCCTGAAATTGGTGGTGTGTGTCCTGAGGCTCCTGTATCTCCTTCCTGATGGCTGCAGGGTAATTACTTTTCCTGAGCCTGGTGGTGTGTGTCCTGAGGCTCCAGTACCTCCTTCCTGATGTTTGAGTGGTAATAACTGTCCCTGAACCTGGTGGTGTGGGTCCTCAGGCTCCTGTACCTCCTTCCTGATGGCTGAGGGGTAATGACCGTTCCTGAACCTGTTGGTGTGGGACCTGAGGCTCCTGCACCTCCTCCCTGATGTTTGAGGGGTAATAACTGTTCCTGAACCTGGTGGTGTGGGTCCTGAGGCTCCTGTACCTCCTCCCTGATGGTTGAGGGGTAATAACTGTTCCTGAACCTGGTGGTGTGGGTCCTGTGGCTCCTGTACCTCCTTCCTGACAGTTGAGGGGTAATAACTATTCCTGAACCTGGTGGTGTGGATCCTGACGCTCCTGTATCTCCTTCCTGATGGTTGCAGTGTAATTACTGTTCCAGAACCTGGTGGTGTGAGACCTGAGGCTCCTGTACTTCCTTCCTGATGTTTGAGTGGTAATGACTGTCCCTGAATCAGGTGGTGAGGGTCCTGAGGCTCTTGTACCTCCTTCCTGATAGTTGAGGGGTAATAACTGTTCCTGAACCTGGTGGTGAAGGTCATCAGGCTCCTGTACCTCCTTCCTGATGGTTGAGGGGGAATAACCATTCCTGAACCTGTTGGTGTGGGTCCTGAGGCTCCTGTACCTCCTTTCTGATGCTTGAGGGGTAATAACCGTTCCTGAAGCTGGTGGTGTGGGTCCTGAGGCTCCTGTACCTCCTTCCTGATGGTTGAGTGGTAATAACTGTTCCTGAACCTGGTGGTGTGGGTTCTGAGGCTCCTGTACCTCCTTCTTGATGTTTGAAGGGTAATAACTGTTCCTGAACCTGGTGGTGTGGGACCTGAGGCTCCTGTACCTCCTTCCTGATGGTTCAGGTGTAATAACTGTTCCTGAACCAGGTGGTGTGTGTCCTGAGGCTCCTGTACCTCCTTCCTGATGTTTGAAGGGTAATAACTGTTCCTGAACCTGGTGGTGTGGGTCCTGAGGCTCCTGTACCCCCTTCCTGATGGTTCAGGTGTATAACTGTTCCTGAACCAGGTGGTGTGTGTCCTGAGGCTCCTGTACCTCCTTCCTGATGTTTGAGGGGTAATAACTGTTCCTGAACCTGGTGGTGTGGGTCCTGAGGCTCCTGTACCTCTTTCCTGATTGTTGAGGTGTAATAACCGTTCCTGAACCTGTTGGTGTGGGACCTGAGGATCCTGTACCTCCTCCCTGATGGTTGAGGGGTAATAACTGTTCCTGAACCTGGTGGTGAGGGTCCTGAGGCTCCTGTACCTCCTTCCTGATGGCTGACGGGTAATAACCATTCCTGAACCTGTTGGTGTGGGACCTGAGGCTCCTGTACCTCCTTCCTGATGGTTGAGGTGTAATAACTGCTCCTGAATCTGATGCTGTGGGTCCTGAGGCTCCAGTACCTCCTTCCTGATGTTTGAGTGGTAATAACTGTCCCTGAACCTGGTGGTGTGGGTCCTCAGGCTCCTGTACCTCCTTCCTGATGGCTGAGGGGTAATAACTTTTCCTGAGCCTGGTGGTGTGTGTCCTGAGGCTCCAGTACCTCCTCCCTGATGTTTGAGTGGTAATAACTGTCCCTGAACCTGGTGGTGTGGGTCCTCAGGCTCCTGTACCACCTTCTTGACGGTTCAGAGGTAATAACTATTCCTGAACCTGGTGGTGTGGATCCTGATGCTCCTGTATCTCCTTCCTGATGGTTGCAGTGTAATTACTGTTCCTGAACCTGGTGGTGTGAGACCTGAGGCTCCTGTACTTCCTTCCTGATATTTGCGTGGTAATGACTGTCCCTGAATCAGGTGGTGTTGGTCCTGAGGCTCCTGTACCTCCTTCCTGATGGTTGAGGGGGAATAACCATTCCTGAACCTGTTGGTGTGGGTCCTGAGGCTCCTGTACCTCCTTTCTGATGCTTGAGGGGTAATAACCGTTCCTGAAGCTGGTGGTGTGGGTCCTGAGGCTCCTGTATCTCCTTCCTGATGGTTGAGTGGTAATAACTGTTCCTGAACCTGGTGGTGTGGGTCCTGAGGCTCCTGTACCTCCTTCTTGATGTTTGAAGGGTAATAACTGTTCCTGAACCTGGTTCTGTGGGACATGAGGCTCCTGTACCCCCTTCCTGATGGTTCAGCTGTATAACTGTTCCTGAATCAGGTGGTGTTGGTCCTGAGGCTCCTGTACCTCCTTCCTGATAGCTGAGGGGTAATAACTGTTCCTGAACATGGTGGTGTGGGTCCTGTTAGACCTGTACTTCCTTCCAGATGTTTGAGGGGTAAAAACTGTTCCTGAACCTGGTGGTGAGGGTCATCATGCTCCTGTACCTCCTTCCTGATAGTTGAGGGGGAATAACCGTTCCTTAAGCTGGTGGTGTGGGTCCTGAGGTTCCTATATCTCCTTCCTGATGGTTGAGAGGTAATAACTGTTCCTGAACCTGGTGGTGTGAGTCCTGAGGCTCCTGTACTTCCTTCTTGATGGTTGAGGGGTAATAACCGTTCCTGAAGCTGGTGGTGTGTGTCCTGAGGCTCCTGTATCTCCTTCCTGATAGTTGAGGTGTAATAACTGTTTCTGAACCTGGTGGTGTGGGTCCTGAGGCTTCTGTACCTCCTTCCTGATGTTTGAGGGCTAATAACTGCTCCTGAACATGGTGGTGTGGGTCATGAGGCCCCTGTACCCCGTTCTTGATGGTTGCGGGGTAATAACTGTTCCCGAACCTGCTGGTGTGGGTTCTGAGGCTCCTGTACCGCTTTCCTGATGTTTGAAGGGTAATAACTATTCCTGAAATTGGTGGTGTGTGTCCTGAGGCTCCTGTATCTCCTTCCTGATGGTTGCAGGGTAATTACTTTTCCTGAGCCAGGTGGTGTGTGTCCTGAGGCTCCAGTACCTCCTTCCTGATGTTTGAGTGGTAATAACTGTCCCTGAACCTGGTGGTGTGGGTCCTCAGGCTCCTGTACCTCCTTCCTGATGGCTGAGGGGTAATGACCGTTCCTGAACCTGTTGGTGTGGGACCTGAGGCTCCTGCACCTCCTCCCTGATGTTTGAGGGGTAATAACTGTTCCTGAACCTGGTGGTGTGGGTCCTGAGGCTCCTGTACCTCCTCCCTGATGGTTGAGGGGTAATAACTGTTCCTGAACCTGGTGGTGTGGGTCCTGAGGCTCCTGTACCTCCTTCCTGACGGTTCAGGGGTAATAACTATTCCTGAACCTGGTGGTGTGGGTCCTGACGCTCCTGTATCTCCTTCCTGATGGTTGCAGTGTAATTACTGTTCCAGAACCTGGTGGTGTGAGACCTGAGGCTCCTGTACTTCCTTCCTGATGTTTGAGTGGTAATGACTGTCCCTGAATCAGGTGGTGAGGGTCCTGAGGCTCTTGTACCTCCTTCCTGATAGTTGAGGGGTAATAACTGTTCCTGAACCTGGTGGTGAAGGTCATCAGGCTCCTGTACCTCCTTCCTGATGGTTGAGGGGGAATAACCATTCCTGAACCTGTTGGTGTGGGTCCTGAGGCTCCTGTACCTCCTTTCTGATGCTTGAGGGGTAATAACCGTTCCTGAAGCTGGTGGTGTGGGTCCTGAGGTTCCTATATCTCCTTCCTGATGGTTGAGTGGTAATAACTGTTCCTGAACCTGGTGGTGTGGGTTCTGAGGCTCCTGTACCTCCTTCCTGATGTTTGAAGGGTAATAACTGTTCCTGAACCTGGTTCTGTGGGACATGAGGCTCCTGTACCCCCTTCCTGATGGTTCAGGTGTATAACTGTTCCTGAACCTGTTGGTGTGGGTCCTGAGGCTCCTGTACCTCCTCCCTGATGTTTGAGGGGTAATAACTGTTCCTGAACCTGGTGGTGTGGGTCCTGAGGCTCCTGTACCTCCTTCCTGATGGCTGACGGGGAATAACCATTCCTGAACCTGTTGGTGTGGGACCTGAGGCTCCTGTACCTCCTTCCTGATGGTTGAGGTGTAATAACTTTTCCTGAGCCTGGTGGTGTGTGTCCTGAGGCTCCAGTACCTCCTTCCTGATGTTTGAGTGGTAATAACTGTCCCTGAACCTGGTGGTGTGGGTCCTCAGGCTCCTGTACCTCCTTCCTGATGGCTGAGGGGTAATAACTTTTCCTGAGCCTGGTGGTGTGTGTCCTGAGGCTCCTGTACCTCCTTCCTGATGTTTGAGTGGTAATAACTGTCCCTGAACCTGGTGGTGTGGGTCCTCAGGCTCCTGTACCACCTTCTTGACGGTTCAGGGGTAATAACTATTCCTGAACCTGGTGGTGTGGATCCTGATGCTCCTGTAACTCCTTCCTGATGGTTGCAGTGTAATTACTGTTCCTGAACCTGGTGGTGTGAGACCTGAGGCTCCTGTACTTCCTTCCTGATATTTGCGTGGTAATGACTGTCCCTGAATCAGGTGGTGTTGGTCCTGAGGCTCCTGTACCTCCTTCCTGATAGCTGAGGGGTAATAACTGTTCCTGAACATGGTGGTGTGGGTCCTGTTAGACCTGTACTTCCTTCCAGATGTTTGAGGAGTAATAACTGTTCCTGAACCTGGTGGTGAGGGTCCTGAGGCTCCTGTACCTCCTTCCTGATGGTTGAGGGGTAATAACTGTTCCTGAACCTGGTGGTGTGGGTCCTGAGGCTCCTGTACCTCCTTCCTGATGGTTGAGTTGTAATAACTTTTCCTGAACCTGGTGCTGTGGGTCCTGAGGCTCCTGTACCTCCTTCTTGATGTTTGAAGGGTAATAACTGTTCCTGAACCTGGTTCTGTGGGACATGAGGCTCCTGTACCCCTTCCTGATGGTTCAGGTGTATAACTGTTCCTGAACCTGGTGGTGTGGGTCCTGAGGCTCCTGTACCTCCTCCCTGATGTTTGAGGGGTAATAACTGTTCCTGAACCTGGTGGTGAGGGTCATTAGGCTCCTGTACCTCCTTCCTGATGGCTGACGGGGAATAACCATTCCTGAACATGGTGGTGTGGGTCCTGAGGCTCCTGTACCTCCTTCCTGATGGTTGAGTTGTAATAACTTTTCCTGAACCTGGTGCTGTGGGTCCTGGGGCTCCTGTACCTCCTTCCTGATGATTGAGGGGGTAATAACTGTTCCTGAACCTGTTGGTGTGGGTCCTGAGGCTCCTGTACCTCCTTCCTGATGGCTGAGGGGTAATAACTTTTCCTGAGCCTGGTGGTGTGTGTCCTGAGGCTCCAGTACCTCCTTCCTGATGTTTGAGTGGTAATAACTGTCCCTGAACCTGGTGGTGTGGGTCCTCAGGCTCCTGTACCACCTTCTTGACGGTTCAGGGGTAATAACTATTCCTGAACCTGGTGGTGTGGATCCTGATGCTCCTGTAACTCCTTCCTGATGGTTGCAGTGTAATTACTGTTCCTGAACCTGGTGGTGTGAGACCTGAGGCTCCTGTACTTCCTTCCTGATATTTGCGTGGTAATGACTGTCCCTGAATCAGGTGGTGTTGGTCCTGAGGCTCCTGTACCTCCTTCCTGATAGCTGAGGGGTAATAACTGTTCCTGAACATGGTGGTGTGGGTCCTGTTAGACCTGTACATCCATCCTGATGTTTGAGGAGTAATAACTGTTCCTGAACCTGGTGGTGTGGGTCATCAGGCTCCTGTACCTCCTTCCTGATGGTTGAGGGGTAATAACTGTTCCTGAACCTAGTGGTGTGGGTCCTGAGGCTCCTGTACCTCCTTCCTGATGGTTGAGGGGTAATAACTGTTCCTGAACCTGGTGGTGTGAGTCCTGAGGCTCCTGTACCTCCTTCCTGATGGTTGAGGGGTAATAACTGTTCCTGAAGCTGGTGGTGTGGGTCCTGAGGCTCCTGTACCTCCTTCCTGATGTTTGAGGTGTAATAACTGTTCCTGAACCTGGTGGTGTGGGTCCTGAGGCTCCTGTACCTCCTTCCTGATGTTTGAGGGCTAATAACTGCTCCTGAAGCTGGTGGTGTGGGTCCTGAGGCTCCTGTACCTCCTTCCTGATAGTTGCGGGGTAATAACTGTTCCTGAACCTGGTGGTGTGGGTTCTGAGGCTCCTGTACCTCCTTCCTGATGTTTGAAGGGTAATAACTTTTCCTGAACCTGGTGGTGTGTGTCCTGAGGCTCCTGTACCTCCTTCCTGATGGTTGAGGGGTAATAACTGTTCCTGAACCTGGTGGTGTGGGTCCTGAGGCTCCTGTACCTCCTTCCTGATGGTTGAGGGGTAATAACTGTTCCTGAACCTGGTGGTGTGGGTCCTGAGGCTCCTGTACCTCCTTCCTGATGGTTTGAGGGGTAATAACTGTTCCTGAACCTGGTGGTGTGGGTCCTGAGGCTCCTGTACCTCCTTCCTGATGGTTGAGGGGTAATAACTGTTCCTGAACCTGGTGGTGTGGGTCCTGAGGCTCCTGTACCTCCTTCCTGACAGTTCAGGGGTAATAACTATTCCTGAACCTGGTGGTGTGGATCCTGACGCTCCTGTATCTCCTTCCTGATGGTTGCAGTGTAATTACTGTTCCAGAACCTGGTGGTGTGAGACCTGAGGCTCCTGTACTTCCTTCCTGATGTTTGAGTGGTAATGACTGTCCCTGAACCTGGTGGTGTGGGTCCTGAGGCTCCTGTACCTCCTTCCTGATGGTTGAGGGGTAATAACTGTTCCTGAACCTGGTGGTGTGGGTCCTGAGGCTCCTGTACCTCCTTCCTGATGGTTGAGGGGTAATAACTGTTCCTGAACCTGGTGGTGTGGGTCCTGAGGCTCCTGTGAACCTGGTGGTGTGGGTCCTGAGGCTCCTGTACCTCCTTCCTGATGGTTGAGTTGTAATAACTGTTCCTGAACCTGGTGGTGTGTGTCCTGAGGCTCCTGTACCTCCTTCCTGATGGTTGAGGTGTAATAACTGTTCCTGAACCTGGTGGTGTGGGTCCTGAGGCTCCTGTACCTCCTTCCTGATGTTTGAGGGGTAATAACTGTTCCTGAACCTGGTGGTGTGGGTCCTGAGGCTCCTGTACCTCCTTCCTGATGGTTGAGGTGTAATCACCGTTACTGAACCTGTTGGTGTGGGACCTGAGGCTCCTGTAACTCCTTCCTCGTGGTTGAGGGGTAATAACTGTTCCTGAACCTGGTGGTGTGGGTCCTGAGGCTCCTGTACCTCCTTCCTGATGTTTGAGTGGTAATAACTGTTCCTGAACCTGGTGGTGTGGGTCCTGAGGCTCCTGTACCTCCTTCCTGATGTTTGAGGGGTAATAACTGTTCCTGAACCTGGTGGTGTGGGTCCTGAGGCTCCTGTACCTCCTTCCTGATGTTTGAGTGGTAATAACTGTTCCTGAACCTGGTGGTGTGGGTCCTGAGGCTCCTGTACCTCCTTCCTGATGGTTGAGGGGTAATAACTGTTCCTGAACCTGGTGGTGTGGGTCCTGAGGCTCCTGTATCTCCTTCCTGATGGTTGCAGTGTAATTACTGTTCCTGAACCTGGTGGTGTGAGACCTGAGGCTCCTGTACTCCTTCCTGATATTTGCGTGGTAATGACTGTCCCTGAACAGGTGGTGTTGGTCCTGAGGCTCCTGTACCTCCTTCCTGATGCTGAGGGGTAATAACTGTTCCTGAACATGGTGGTGTGGGTCCTGTTAGACCTGTACTTCCTTCCAGATGTTTGAGGGGTAAAAACTGTTCCTGAACCTGGTGGTGAGGGTCATCAGGCTCCTGTACCTCCTTCCTGATAGTTGAGGGGGAATAACCGTTCCTGAAGCTGGTGGTGTGGGTCCTGAGGTTCCTATATCTCCTTCCTGATGGTTGAGAGGTAATAACTGTTCCTGAACCTGGTGGTGTGGGTCCTGAGGCTCCTGTACCTCCTTCCTGATGGTTGAGGGGTAATAACCGTTCCTGAAGCTGGTGGTGTGGGTCCTGAGGCTCCTGTATCTCCTTCCTGATAGTTGAGGTGTAATAACTGTTTCTGAACCTGGTGGTGTGGGTCCTGAGGCTTCTGTACCTCCTTCCTGATGTTTGAGGGCTAATAACTGCTCCTGAACATGGTGGTGTGGGTCCTGAGGCTCCTGTACCTCCTTCCTGATGGTTGAGGGGTAATAACTGTTCCTGAACCTGGTGGTGTGGGTCCTGAGGCTCCTGTACCGCTTTCCTGATGTTTGAAGGGTAATAACTATTCCTGAAATTGGTGGTGTGTGTCCTGAGGCTCCTGTATCTCCTTCCTGATGGTTGCAGGGTAATTACTTTTCCTGAGCCAGGTGGTGTGTGTCCTGAGGCTCCAGTACCTCCTTCCTGATGTTTGAGTGGTAATAACTGTCCCTGAACCTGGTGGTGTGGGTCCTCAGGCTCCTGTACCTCCTTCCTGATGGCTGAGGGGTAATGACCGTTCCTGAACCTGTTGGTGTGGGACCTGAGGCTCCTGCACCTCCTCCCTGATGTTTGAGGGGTAATAACTGTTCCTGAACCTGGTGGTGTGGGTCCTGAGGCTCCTGTACCTCCTCCCTGATGGTTGAGGGGTAATAACTGTTCCTGAACCTGGTGGTGTGGGTCCTGTGGCTCCTGTACCACCTTCTTGACAGTTCAGGGGTAATAACTATTCCTGAACCTGGTGGTGTGGATCCTGACGCTCCTGTATCTCCTTCCTGATGGTTGCAGTGTAATTACTGTTCCTGAACCTGGTGGTGTGAGACCTGAGGCTCCTGTACCTCCTTCCTGATGTTTGAGTGGTAATGACTGTCCCTGAACCTGGTGGTGAGGGTCCTGAGGCTCCTGTACCTCCTTCCTGATGTTTGAGGAGTAATAACTGTTCCTGAACCTGGTGGTGTGGGTCATCAGGCTCCTGTACCTCCTTCCTGATGGTTGAGGGGTAATAACTGTTACTGAACCTATTAGTGTGGGTCCTGATGCCCCTGTACCCACTTCCTGATGGTTGAGGGGTAATAACTGTTCCTGAAGCTGGTGGTGTGGGTCCTGAGGTTCCTTTATCTCCTTCCTGATGGTTGAGTGGTAATAACTGTTCCTGAACCTGGTGGTGTGGGTTCTGAGGCTCCTGTACCTCCTTCTTGATGTTTGAAGGGTAATAACTGTTCCTGAACCTGGTTCTGTGGGACATGAGGCTCCTGTACCCCCTTCCTGATGGTTCAGGTGTATAACTGTTCCTGAACCAGGTGGTGTGTGTCCTGAGGCTCCTGTACCTCCTTCCTGATGTTTGAGGGGTAATAACTGTTCCTGAACCTGGTGGTGTGGGTCCTGAGGCTCCTGTACCTCCTTCCTGATGGCTGACGGGGAATAACCATTCCTGAACCTGTTGGTGTGGGACCTGAGGCTCCTGTACCTCCTTCCGGATGGTTGAGGTGTAATGACTGTTCCTGAACCTGTTGGTGTGGGTCCTGAGGCTCCTGTACCTCCTCCCTGATGTTTGAGTGGTAATAACTGTCCCTGAACCTGGTGGTGTGGGTCCTCAGGCTCCTGTACCTCCTTCCTGATGGCTGAGGGGTAATAACTTTTCCTGAGCCTGGTGGTGTGTGTCCTGAGGCTCCAGTACCTCCTTCCTGATGTTTGAGTGGTAATAACTGTCCCTGAACCTGGTGGTGTGGGTCCTCAGGCTCCTGTACCACCTTCTTGACGGTTCAGGGGTAATAACTATTCCTGAACCTGGTGGTGTGGATCCTGATGCTCCTGTATCTCCTTCCTGATGGTTGCAGTGTAATTACTGTTCCTGAACCTGGTGGTGTGAGACCTGAGGCTCCTGTACTTCCTTCCTGATATTTGCGTGGTAATGACTGTCCCTGAATCAGGTGGTGTTGGTCCTGAGGCTCCTGTACCTCCTTCCTGATAGCTGAGGGGTAATAACTGTTCCTGAACATGGTGGTGTGGGTCCTGTTAGACCTGTACTTCCTTCCAGATGTTTGAGGGGTAAAAACTGTTCCTGAACCTGGTGGTGAGGGTCATCAGGCTCCTGTACCTCCTTCCTGATAGTTGAGGGGGAATAACCGTTCCTGAAGCTGGTGGTGTGGGTCCTGAGGTTCCTATATCTCCTTCCTGATGGTTGAGAGGTAATAACTGTTCCTGAACCTGGTGGTGTGAGTCCTGAGGCTCCTGTACCTCCTTCTTGATGGTTGAGGGGTAATAACCGTTCCTGAAGCTGGTGGTGTGGGTCCTGAGGCTCCTGTATCTCCTTCCTGATAGTTGAGGTGTAATAACTGTTTCTGAACCTGGTGGTGTGGGTCCTGAGGCTTCTGTACCTCCTTCCTGATGTTTGAGGGCTAATAACTGCTCCTGAACATGGTGGTGTGGGTCATGAGGCCCCTGTACCCCCTTCTTGATGGTTGCGGGGTAATAACTGTTCCCGAACCTGCTGGTGTGGGTTCTGAGGCTCCTGTACCGCTTTCCTGATGTTTGAAGGGTAATAACTATTCCTGAAATTGGTGGTGTGTGTCCTGAGGCTCCTGTACCTCCTTCCTGATGGTTGAGGGGTAATAACTGTTCCTGAACCTGGTGGTGTGTGTCCTGAGGCTCCAGTACCTCCTTCCTGATGTTTGAGTGGTAATAACTGTCCCTGAACCTGGTGGTGTGGGTCCTCAGGCTCCTGTACCTCCTTCCTGATGGCTGAGGGGTAATAACCGTTCCTGAACCTGTTGGTGTGGGACCTGAGGATCCTGCACCTCCTCCCTGATGTTTGAGGGGTAATAACTGTTCCTGAACCTGGTGGTGTGGGTCCTGAGGCTCCTGTACCTCCTTCCTGATAGCTGAGGGGTAATAACTGTTCCTGAACATGGTGGTGTGGGTCCTGTTAGACTCCTGTACTTCCTTCCAGATGTTTGAGGGGTAAAAACTGTTCCTGAACCTGGTGGTGAGGGTCATCATGCTCCTGTACCTCCTTCCTGATAGTTGCAGGGGGAATAACCGTTCCTTAAGCTGGTGGTGTGGGTCCTGAGGTTCCTGTATCTCCTTCCTGATGGTTGAGAGGTAATAACTGTTCCTGAACCTGGTGGTGTGAGGTCCTGAGGCTCCTGTACCTCCTTCCTGATGGTTGAGGGGTAATAACTGTTCCTGAACCTGGTGGTGTGGGTCCTGAGGCTCCTGTACCTCCTTCCTGATGGTTGAGGTGTAATAACTGTTCCTGAACCTGGTGGTGTGGGTCCTGAGGCTCCTGTACCTCCTTCCTGATGTTTGAGGAGTAATAACTGTTCCTGAACCTGGTGGTGTGGGTCCTGAGGCTCCTGTACCTCCTTCCTGATGGTTGAGGGGTAATAACTGTTCCTGAACCTGGTGGTGTGGGTCCTGAGGCTCCTGTACCTCCTTCCTGATGTTTGAAGGGTAATAACTGTTCCTGAACCTGGTGGTGTGTGTCCTGAGGCTCCTGTATCTCCTTCCTGATGGTTGCAGGGTAATTACTTTTCCTGAGCCAGGTGGTGTGTGTCCTGAGGCTCCAGTACCTCCTCCCTGATGTTTGAGTGGTAATAACTGTCCCTGAACCTGGTGGTGTGGGTCCTGAGGCTCCTGTACCTCCTTCCTGATGGTTGAGGGGTAATAACTGTTCCTGAACCTGGTGGTGTGGGTCCTGAGGCTCCTGTACCACCTTCCTGATGGTTGAGGGGTAATAACTATTCCTGAACCTGGTGGTGTGGATCCTGACGCTCCTGTATCTCCTTCCTGATGGTTGCAGTGTAATTACTGTTCCAGAACCTGGTGGTGTGAGACCTGAGGCTCCTGTACTTCCTTCCTGATGTTTGAGTGGTAATGACTGTCCCTGAATCAGGTGGTGAGGGTCCTGAGGCTCCTGTACCTCCTTCTTGATGTTTGAAGGGTAATAACTGTTCCTGAACCTCGTTCTGTGGGACATGAGGCTCCTGTACCCCCTTCCTGATGGTTCAGGTGTATAACTGTTCCTGAACCAGGTGGTGTGGGTCCTGAGGCTCCTGTACCTCCTCCCTGATGTTTGAGTTGTAATAATTGTTCCTGAACTTTCTGCTGCGGGTCCTGGGGCTCCTGTACCTTCTTCCTGATTGTTGAGGTGTAATAACCGTTCCTGAACCTGTTGGTGTGGGACCTGAGGATCCTGTACCTCCTCCCTGATAGTTGAGGGGTAATTACCGCTCCTGAACCTGGTGTTGTGGGTCCTGAGGCTCCTGTACCTCCTTCCTGATGGTTTGAGTGGTAATAACTGTCCCTGAACCTGGTGGTGTGGGTCCTCAGGCTCCTGTACCTCCTTCCTGATGGCTGAGGGGTAATAACTGTTCCTGAACCTGGTGGTGTGTGTCCTGAGGCTCCTGTACCTCCTTCCTGATGTTTGAGGGGTAATAACTGTCCCTGAACCTGGTGGTGTGGGTCCTGAGGCTCCTGTACCTCCTTCCTGATGGTTGAGGGGTAATAACTGTTCCTGAACCTGGTGGTGTGGGTCCTGAGGCTCCTGTACCTCCTTCCTGATGGTTGCAGTGTAATTACTGTTCCTGAACCTGGTGGTGTGGGTCCTGAGGCTCCTGTACTTCCTTCCTGATATTTGCGTGGTAATGACTGTCCCTGAATCAGGTGGTGTTGGTCCTGAGGCTCCTGTACCTCCTTCCTGATAGCTGAGGGGTAATAACTGTTCCTGAACATGGTGGTGTGGGTCCTGTTAGACCTGTACTTCCTTCCAGATGTTTGAGGGGTAAAAACTGTTCCTGAACCTGGTGGTGAGGGTCATCAGGCTCCTGTACCTCCTTCCTGATAGTTGAGGGGGAATAACCGTTCCTGAAGCTGGTGGTGTGGGTCCTGAGGTTCCTATATCTCCTTCCTGATGGTTGAGAGGTAATAACTGTTCCTGAACCTGGTGGTGTGAGTCCTGAGGCTCCTGTACCTCCTTCTTGATGGTTGAGGGGTAATAACCGTTCCTGAAGCTGGTGGTGTGGGTCCTGAGGCTCCTGTATCTCCTTCCTGATAGTTGAGGTGTAATAACTGTTTCTGAACCTGGTGGTGTGGGTCCTGAGGCTTCTGTACCTCCTTCCTGATGTTTGAGGGCTAATAACTGCTCCTGAACATGGTGGTGTGGGTCATGAGGCTCCTGTACCTCCTTCCTGATGGTTGAGGGGTAATAACTGTTCCTGAACCTGCTGGTGTGGGTTCTGAGGCTCCTGTACCGCTTTCCTGATGTTTGAAGGGTAATAACTATTCCTGAAATTGGTGGTGTGTGTCCTGAGGCTCCTGTATCTCCTTCCTGATGGTTGAGGGGTAATAACTTTTCCTGAAGCTGGTGGTGTGTGGTCCTGAGGCTCCGGTACCTCCTTCCTGATGTTTGAGTGGTAATAACTGTCCCTGAACCTGGTGGTGTGGGTCCTGAGGCTCCTGTACCTCCTTCCTGATGGCTGAGGGGTAATGACCGTTCCTGAACCTGTTGGTGTGGGACCTGAGGCTCCTGCACCTCCTCCCTGATGTTTGAGGGGTAATAACTGTTCCTGAACCTGGTGGTGTGGGTCCTGAGGCTCCTGTACCTCCTTCCTGATGGTTGAGGGGTAATAACTGTTCCTGAACCTGGTGGTGTGGGTCCTGTTAGACCTGTACTTCCTTCCTGATGGTTGAGTGGTAATAACTGTTCCTGAACCTGGTGGTGTGGGTTCTGAGGCTCCTGTACCTCCTTCTTGATGTTTGAGGGGGAATAACTGTTCCTGAAGCTGGTGGTGTGGGTCCTGAGGTTCCTATATCTCCTTCCTGAAGGTTGAGAGTGTAATAACTGTTCCTGAACCTGGTGGTGTGAGTCCTGAGGCTCCTGTACTTCCTTCTTGATGGTTGAGGGGTAATAACTGTTCCTGAACCTGGTGGTGTGGGTCCTGAGGCTCCTGTACCTCCTTCCTGATAGTTGAGGTGTAATAACTGTTTCTGAACCTGGTGGTGTGGGTCCTGAGGCTCCTGTACCTCCTTCCTGATGTTTGAGGGCTAATAACTGCTCCTGAACATGGTGGTGTGGGTCATGAGGCCCCTGTACCCCGTTCTTGATGGTTGCGGGGTAATAACTGTTCCTGAACCTGGTGGTGTGGGTCCTGAGGCTCCTGTACCGCTTTCCTGATGGTTGAGGGGTAATAACTGTTCCTGAACCTGGTGGTGTGGGTCCTGAGGCTCCTGTATCTCCTTCCTGATGGTTGCAGGGTAATTACTTTTCCTGAGCCAGGTGGTGTGTGTCCTGAGGCTCCAGTACCTCCTTCCTGATGTTTGAGTGGTAATAACTGTTCCTGAACCTGGTGGTGTGGGTCCTGAGGCTCCTGTACCTCCTTCCTGATGGTTGAGGGGTAATAACTGTTCCTGAACCTGGTGGTGTGGGTCCTGAGGCTCCTGTACCTCCTTCCTGATGGTTGAGGGGTAATAACTATTCCTGAACCTGGTGGTGTGGATCCTGACGCTCCTGTATCTCCTTCCTGATGGTTGCAGTGTAATTACTGTTCCAGAACCTGGTGGTGTGAGACCTGAGGCTCCTGTACTTCCTTCCTGATGTTTGAGTGGTAATGACTGTCCCTGAATCAGGTGGTGAGGGTCCTGAGGCTCCTGTACCTCCTTCTTGATGTTTGAAGGGTAATAACTGTTCCTGAACCTCGTTCTGTGGGACATGAGGCTCCTGTACCCACTTCCTGATGGTTCAGGTGTATAACTGTTCCTGAACCAGGTGGTGTGGGTCCTGAGGTTCCTGTAGCTCCTTCCTGATGGTTGAGGGGTAATAACTGTTCCTGAACCTGGTGGTGTGGGAGCTGAGGCTCCTGTACCTCCTTCTTGATGGTTGAGGGGAAATCACCATTCCTGAACCTGTTGGTGTGGGTCCTGAGGCTCCTGTACCTCCTTCCTGATGGCTGAGGTGTAATAACTGTTCCTGATCCTGGTGGTGTGGGTCCTGAGGCTCCAGTACCTCCTTCCTGATGTTTGAGTGGTAATAACTGTCCCTGAACCTGGTGGTGTGGGTCCTCAGGCTCCTGTACCTCCTTCCTGATGGCTGAGGGGTAATAACTTTTCCTGAGCCTGGTGGTGTGTGTCCTGAGGCTCCAGTACCTCCTTCCTGATAGTTGAGGGGTAATTACTGTTCCTGAACCTGGAGATGTGCGTCCTGAGGCTCCTGTACCTCCTTCCTGATGTTTGAGGGGTAATAACTGTTCCTGAACCTGGTGGTGTGGGTCCTGAGGCTCCTGTACCTCCTTCCTGATGGTTGAGGGGTAATAACTGTTCCTGAACATGGTGGTGTGGGTCCTGAGGCTCCTGTACCTCCTTCCTGATGGTTGAGGGGGTAATAACTGTTCCTGAACCTGGTGGTGTGGGTCCTGAGGCTCCTGTACCTCCTTCCTGATGTTTGAGGGGTAATAACTGCTCCTGAACCTGGTGGTGTGGGTCCTGAGGCTCCTGTACCTCCTTCCTGATGGTTGCGGGGTAATAACTGTTCCTGAACCTGCTGGTGTGGGTTCTGAGGCTCCTGTACCGCTTTCCTGATGTTTGAAGGGTAATAACTGTTCCTGAACCTGGTGGTGTGTGTCCTGAGGCTCCAGTACCTCCTTCCTGATGTTTGAGTGGTAATAACTGTCCCTGAACCTGGTGGTGTGGGTCCTCAGGCTCCTCCTTCCTGATGGCTGAGGGGTAATGACCGTTCCTGAACCTGTTGGTGTGGGACCTGAGGCTCCTGCACCTCCTCCCTGATGTTTGAGGGGTAATAACTGTTCCTGAACCTGGTGGTGTGGGTCCTGAGGCTCCTGTACCTCCTTCCTGATGGTTGAGGGGTAATAACTGTTCCTGAACCTGGTGGTGTGGGTCCTGAGGCTCCTGTACCTCCTTCCTGACAGTTCAGGGGTAATAACTATTCCTGAACCTGGTGGTGTGGATCCTGACGCTCCTGTATCTCCTTCCTGATGGTTGCAGTGTAATTACTGTTCCTGAACCTGGTGGTGTGAGACCTGAGGCTCCTGTACTTCCTTCCTGATATTTGCGTGGTAATGACTGTCCCTGAATCAGGTGGTGTTGGTCCTGAGGCTCCTGTACCTCCTTCCTGATAGCTGAGGGGTAATAACTGTTTCTGAACATGGTGGTATGGGTCCTGTTAGACCTGTACTTCCTTCCAGATGTTTGAGGGGTAAAAACTGTTCCTGAACCTGGTGGTGAGGGTCATCAGGCTCCTGTACCTCCTTCCTGATAGTTGAGGGGGAATAACCGTTCCTGAAGCTGGTGGTGTGGGTCCTGAGGCTCCTGTATCTCCTTCCTGATGGTTGAGGGGTAATAACTGTTCCTGAACCTGGTGGTGTGAGTCCTGAGGCTCCTGTACCTCCTTCTTGATGGTTGAGGGGTAATAACCGTTCCTGAAGCTGGTGGTGTGGGTCCTGAGGCTCCTGTATCTCCTTCCTGATAGTTGAGGTGTAATAACTGTTTCTGAACCTGGTGGTGTGGGTCCTGAGGCTTCTGTACCTCCTTCCTGATGTTTGAGGGCTAATAACTGCTCCTGAACATGGTGGTGTGGGTCATGAGGCCCCTGTACCCCCTTCTTGATGGTTGCGGGGTAATAACTGTTCCCGAACCTGCTGGTGTGGGTTCTGAGGCTCCTGTACCGCTTTCCTGATGTTTGAAGGGTAATAACTATTCCTGAAATTGGTGGTGTGTGTCCTGAGGCTCCTGTATCTCCTTCCTGATGGTTGCAGGGTAATTACTTTTCCTGAGCCAGGTGGTGTGTGTCCTGAGGCTCCAGTACCTCCTTCCTGATGTTTGAGTGGTAATAACTGTCCCTGAACCTGGTGGTGTGGGTCCTCAGGCTCCTGTACCTCCTTCCTGATGGCTGAGGGGTAATGACCGTTCCTGAACCTGTTGGTGTGGGACCTGAGGCTCCTGCACCTCCTCCCTGATGTTTGAGGGGTAATAAGTGTTCCTGAACCTGGTGGTGTGGGTCCTGAGGCTCCTGTACCTCCTCCCTGATGGTTGAGGGGTAATAACTGTTCCTGAACCTGGTGGTGTGGGTCCTGTGGCTCCTGTACCACCTTCTTGACAGTTCAGGGGTAATAACTATTCCTGAACCTGGTGGTGTGGATCCTGACGCTCCTGTATCTCCTTCCTGATGGTTGCAGTGTAATTACTGTTCCAGAACCTGGTGGTGTGAGACCTGAGGCTCCTGTACTTCCTTCCTGATGTTTGAGTGGTAATGACTGTCCCTGAATCAGGTGGTGAGGGTCCTGAGGCTCTTGTACCTCCTTCCTGATAGTTGAGGGGTAATAACTGTTCCTGAACCTGGTGGTGAAGGTCATCAGGCTCCTGTACCTCCTTCCTGATGGTTGAGGGGGAATAACCATTCCTGAACCTGTTGGTGTGGGTCCTGAGGCTCCTGTACCTCCTTTCTGATGCTTGAGGGGTAATAACCGTTCCTGAAGCTGGTGGTGTGGGTCCTGAGGTTCCTTTATCTCCTTCCTGATGGTTGAGTGGTAATAACTGTTCCTGAACCTGGTGGTGTGGGTTCTGAGGCTCCTGTACCTCCTTCTTGATGTTTGAAGGGTAATAACTGTTCCTGAACCTGGTTCTGTGGGACATGAGGCTCCTGTACCCCCTTCCTGATGGTTCAGGTGTATAACTGTTCCTGAACCAGGTGGTGTGTGTCCTGAGGCTCCTATACCTCCTTCCGGATGGTTGAGGTGTAATGACTGTTCCTGAACCTGTTGGTGTGGGTCCTGAGGCTCCTGTACCTCCTTCCTGATGTTTGAGTGGTAATAACTGTCCCTGAACCTTTTGGTGGTGTGGGTCCTCAGGCTCCTGTACCGCCTTCCTGATGGCTGAGGGGTAATAACTTTTCCTGAGCCTGGTGGTGTGTGTCCTGAGGCTCCAGTACCTCCTTCCTGATGTTTGAGTGGTAATAACTGTCCCTGAACCTGGTGGTGTGGGTCCTCAGGCTCCTGTACCACCTTCTTGATGGTTCAGGGGTAATAACTATTCCTGAACCTGGTGGTGTGGATCCTGATGCTCCTGTATCTCCTTCCTGATGGTTGCAGTGTAATTACTGTTCCTGAACCTGGTGGTGTGGGTCCTGAGGCTCCTGTACTTCCTTCCTGATATTTGCGTGGTAATGACTGTCCCTGAATCAGGTGGTGTTGGTCCTGAGGCTCCTGTACCTCCTTCCTGATAGCTGAGGGGTAATAACTGTTCCTGAACCTGGTGGTGTGGGTCCTGTTAGACCTGTACTTCCTTCCAGATGTTTGAGGGGTAAAAACTGTTCCTGAACCTGGTGGTGAGGGTCATCAGGCTCCTGTACCTCCTTCCTGATAGTTGAGGGGGAATAACCGTTCCTGAAGCTGGTGGTGTGGGTCCTGAGGTTCCTATATCTCCTTCCTGATGGTTGAGAGGTAATAACTGTTCCTGAACCTGGTGGTGTGAGTCCTGAGGCTCCTGTACCTCCTTCTTGATGGTTGAGGGGTAATAACCGTTCCTGAAGCTGGTGGTGTGGGTCCTGAGGCTCCTGTATCTCCTTCCTGATAGTTGAGGTGTAATAACTGTTTCTGAACCTGGTGGTGTGGGTCCTGAGGCTTCTGTACCTCCTTCCTGATGTTTGAGGGCTAATAACTGCTCCTGAACATGGTGGTGTGGGTCATGAGGCCCCTGTACCCCCTTCTTGATGGTTGCGGGGTAATAACTGTTCCCGAACCTGCTGGTGTGGGTTCTGAGGCTCCTGTACCGCTTTCCTGATGTTTGAAGGGTAATAACTATTCCTGAAATTGGTGGTGTGTGTCCTGAGGCTCCTGTATCTCCTTCCTGATGGTTGCAGGGTAATTACTTTTCCTGAGCCAGGTGGTGTGTGTCCTGAGGCTCCAGTACCTCCTTCCTGATGTTTGAGTGGTAATAACTGTCCCTGAACCTGGTGGTGTGGGTCCTCAGGCTCCTGTACCTCCTTCCTGATGGCTGAGGGGTAATGACCGTTCCTGAACCTGTTGGTGTGGGACCTGAGGCTCCTGCACCTCCTCCCTGATGTTTGAGGGGTAATAACTGTTCTTGAACCTGGTGGTGTGGGTCCTGAGGCTCCTGTACCTCCTCCCTGATGGTTGAGGGGTAATAACTGTTCCTGAACCTGGTGGTGTGGGTCCTGTGGCTCCTGTACCACCTTCTCGACAGTTCAGGGGTAATAACTATTCCTGAACCTGGTGGTGTGGATCCTGACGCTCCTGTATCTCCTTCCTGATGGTTGCAGTGTAATTACTGTTCCAGAACCTGGTGGTGTGAGACCTGAGGCTCCTGTACTTCCTTCCTGATGTTTGAGTGGTAATGACTGTCCCTGAATCAGGTGGTGAGGGTCCTGAGGCTCCTGTACCTCCTCCCTGATGTTTGAGGGGTAATAACTGTTCCTGAACCTGGTGGTGAGGGTCCTGAGGCTCCTGTACCTCCTTCCTGATGGTTGAGGTGTAATAACTGTTCCTGAACCTGGTGGTGTGGGTCCTGAGGCTCCTGTACCTCCTTCCTGATGGTTGAGGGGTAATAACTGTTCCTGAACCTGGTGGTGTGGGTCCTGAGGCTCCTGTACCTCCTTCCTGATGGTTGAGGGGTAATAACTGTTCCTGAACCTGGTGGTGTGGGACCTGAGGCTCCTGTACCTCCTTCCTGATGTTTGAGTGGTAATAACTGTCCCTGAACCTGGTGGTGTGGGTCCTCAGGCTCCTGTACCTCCTTCCTGATGGCTGAGGGGTAATAACTTTTCCTGAGCCTGGTGGTGTGTGTCCTGAGGCTCCAGTACCTCCTTCCTGATGTTTGAAGTGGTAATAACTGTCCCTGAACCTGGTGGTGTGGGTCCTCAGGCTCCTGTACCACCTTCTTGACGGTTCAGGGGTAATAACTATTCCTGAACCTGGTGGTGTGGATCCTGATGCTCCTGTATCTCCTTCCTGATGGTTGCAGTGTAATTACTGTTCCTGAACCTGGTGGTGTGAGACCTGAGGCTCCTGTACTTCCTTCCTGATATTTGCGTGGTAATGACTGTCCCTGAATCAGGTGGTGTTGGTCCTGAGGCTCCTGTACCTCCTTCCTGATAGCTGAGGGGTAATAACTGTTCCTGAACATGGTGGTGTGGGTCCTGTTAGACCTGTACTTCCTTC